>NC_051862.1:133091023-133126023 GCF_015732765.1 Culex quinquefasciatus | reverse complement strand
GAAGTAATATCCCAAGTAACATTTTAAAACCAATTAGCCACCACCTAGTTTTATTGAGGTTTTATGGTAGCATATTGATTGCTTGTAAGTTTTATGTTGGCTTTCACAGCAACCAATAAGCATGACCTGATTTGAAGTTCTAAGAAGGTTTTATGCCTCGGACATAAAACCTGTTGGCAATAAAAGCCAAATGGCTTTCAATAAGGTTTTATTAAAATTTTAAGAGAGTCTTGAAAACTCGATGGCAATGACATGCCTGATGCTTCTTTAAAACCAAGGGTGTTGTAGTTGTCAATTGCCTTTGGGCATGCAAAAACTTACCGTAAAACGGGGTGACTTTGATAGGTTTGCGATTTTTCCGCAAAATGAAGAGTACAATTAAAATACGTAAGGAATGGATTAGAAACATACTGACCGTGGTAGAGAAGTGTTCAAAGTACCTCAAGAAGAACTTTTCATAAAATTTTGACAAGTTTAAAAAGTTAGTTAACTATAGGTAAAAAAATGTTGATGAAAGTCATTATTTTAAACTTCTTAAAGTGTCATGATTTTCTCAATGAACATGATTTTTAATCGGAAAATGGAATGCCTTTTCGGATTTTTTGGACAATTGTCCACTAAGTTTGTAAATAATAAATAATATGTGTTTTTGAAACACAATTAAAAAAAATCTCACAATTTATAGGTAATTTCAGTTTAACAAAATTCATCTAAAATGTGAAAACTTGTGATTCGTGCTTCGAATTTAGTATAAAATGCAATATAAATCGATAATTTTATAAACAAAACTAGTTTTAACAAATTTCAGGCAAAATTCCGACTTTTTAACAATTTTACCTAAAATTTATATGTATTTTGCTTAAAAGCTTACACACTTAGTTAACTAATTCTAAACATTGTTTTTTTTTTCTTAAAAACTATATCAGCTACTTTAGTACATTTAACGTACAAATAAAGTTTTAACATCTTAAATATGATTTTAACAAGAAAATCTATGACTATCAAAGTCACCCCGGAATTAAAACAATGAATTTTTAACCTAACTATTTTTCTAAACATCATTTAAAAAACATTTTTTCCGAAATAGTTCATGGACCTTGTGTTATCTACCCCAGTACATGTTTTAAAAATAATAATCTTGAGAAAAACCTTACCTGTTGGAAAATATTCTAAAAACAAATTGAAATCCTATCAAAGTCACCCCGGTTTACGGTACTTAAAACCATAAGCTCCTAAAAATTTTTTGAACGCGGCCAAAAAACAATGCATATATATGTCGACAAACGCATGGTTTGATTGATTGTGATCTTGGGAGAAAAAGATGAAAGAGCAATAAATTTGATTAGCATTTGATGAAAACACACATTTGTGATGAATTTCTGCCATAACTAGTATAACCGTATGCGTTCAAAAATGTGTTGAACATTTTTTTCAAAAAACTGCAAAAACAAATTTTTTTCATTCAAAATTGTAATTGCAAAAGAATTGTTTTTGATGAAACGAGTTGATTTTTTTGGCTCTATCATCCCCACATTTATTGATTAAATTTAAACCGCAGCTGAAATTAAGTAAGCATCGCGAGAAATAATCTTTCAAATTACTATAATTACCATCTCCATTATATCATTTGGCAAGACAAAGACTTTTTTTTTTCAGAATGAAATCTGTCTTGCATAAGACTTTTGAAGACGTATAAAATGTTATTTTCCATAACTCCTAACTGGGTTTTAATAAAGGTTTTATAAAGGCTTTGAGGAGGTTGTTAGGATTCAATGTTAAAGCCTTGAACCCATATGTAGGTTTTATAAATTGGCCGTGACAACTTTTTGCGGAGGTCGTTTTGGAGGTTCTGGGGAGGCTGTTACAACTTAGTGGTTTTAATGTTGGTTTTGGCTGTTAGGTTTTATAGCGGTTGTGACAGCCTTGATAAAGCCTAAAATGTTACTTGGGATAACAGAACTTATCAATAGATCTTCATTAAAAAAAAGTCGACTATATTCGTTTGAATCGTTTTTCTACCACTATAAAAACTGCTCGTTATAATCGTAAAACGTCAATTCAAATTGAAATTTGAAAATGTTTAAAATTTTGTGGAAAAAACAAAGCAAATTGAGAATTTATATATTTTTTCAAACATATTGAGAAAAATTGAAGATACTATTTGATCATCAGTAAGAATACTAATGGCTACGACAAAATTATTTATATACCAGGTTGCATTTGACAGGGTTGATTAAACCTTACAAACTCAAAAGCATTTTTCATGAAACTTGAGATTTCCTCATTTCATTTCAGACCTTTATCAAACGAAAACCTGAATGATATTAAAAGCAAATAAAAGCATCTGCCATTTTCTTATAAAGGTGGATTAAACAAAAAAGCAAGATCAAAAATGAGGGATTCAATAATAAAATAAAAACTTCGACATGCATCACCAAACATATCACAATATTTACCAAACTTATCATCTATCTCTCCGGACGTGGCCAAGCATTCCAAAAGTGTTTAATGCCGGCTCTTTAAAGTGCATCCCCAAACAAACTCTTCCGGTTCGACAAAGTCAGACAATGCTGAGAAGGGTTGTCAAACATGTGTAATATTTGACAGTCTTGAACAGGTCAGAGGATGTTTACTTCCAAGTGTGACGAGCGGCACACGAACGGTTTTCCCCCGTGTGAAGTCCTAATCTGAAACAGATTCATCGCCATCGCCAGACCGGACAGGAAACTCCCAGCTTATGCAAACTCGCACTAATCGAGGTGTCAAATGGGCCACATGTGTACAACCCGATAGAATAAACAAACAGTGTTTCTTGGGATCTTGGGCAAGCAGTGAAGATCTCCGAGCTCATAAGCCTAGGGGAAACCACTTGACCACCTTGGATGAGTCGTGGGACGCTGAGAGGGATTTATCGACGGTTTTTTTTTGGGAATCGTTAATGAATCACTCGTCGGAAACAAACCTGAAAGGACCAAAGGAATCAACACGTGATGACCAGGCCACGCAGGTAACTCAATACACATCTTCGTGGTCGTCGTCGTCGTGGCCTGTTTGAACATCAGGGCACACCTTTGACCATAATGAGCCGAGATTTATGGCGACGTGCCGCCTGACGTGATGGACGTGTGACGTTTCGTTGTTCGTGTTTCATTCACAAAAAGCGGCGGAGTTTTATTTGCTCTTAAGTGTGACTATCGTTTTGGAGTGTTTCCGGTTATTTTATTTGTTTGTGTGTGATTCATTTGAACCATTCGAGTGGCAAAGGTGTGACACCAATTTAAAAAAAACTGAACTGTGAACTAAATGTTGGTGTACAAGAATCCTGTTTATGTTTTTTTTGTTATAGATCTAGGAAACAATATTCTACTGGTTTTTAAGTGTTGAAATGATTTTGGTCCAAACATGTCTAAAACAACCAAATATTTAGAACTTTGTGAAAATTTCATAATTCATGGTAATAAACGATTTAAATTATAATAAAGTTTTTTTTTATCTTGCAAACATTGAAATCATATTTTATATTATACCGTGCAATAAGGCAAAACCATTCTGCCAATATCGAGTTCCACGGAATAATTCCAGGGTGGTCCTCACACAACAGTCACCAACAGTCAAAAAACAACTCGTTAGATTGATTGAAACCCTAATTGGGTCTGCTTGCCTCCAGCAATTGAAACATAACCCCATCAAGGTCCACCTCATACACACATTTGCGGGTCAAAACTGGCCCACCATGAAACTCGAGGGTCCTTTCAAACCCCGTTACCCCCCCCCCCCCCCCCCTTCGACCATTGTAGAAATCGATGAATGAATGAATGATTTGCTCTGCCGAGAGTTGATGCCGGGGATCGCACTCTGCTAAATAAAGAGCTAATAAGTCTTTCTTTTTTCTCTCTCGTATTCAGCGATCCCAAGGGTTCCTCAGCAGAAGAAAAAGTGTTGTTTATGAAGTCCGGCCGGACCCGATTGATCATTCTCCGGGGCACATTTATCACGTTGAAAACGGGCGCGCGCGCACTCGCCTGGACCTTTCTCTGCTCTGCTCTGTCCTCCTGGGAGTTTCACCAACGATTAACGATCAATTCGATCAGCAACGATTTAATCGATCGCTTACGAGAAAGTATTATTTCATTTCTTGCGCTGTTTGGAATCGATCTCGTAAGAATTTTTCGCTTGATTAATGGGTGGTTGATTCTTGAGGAGTTCAGGTTCTCGCACAGTTTGACTTGTTGGCAAGTTGAAATAATTCGAAAGTTTCTACACAGCGCCTAACAAAGTCACGATCCGCGCAATTGGGTCTGCAAGTACAACAGGCCCAAGTTCCGTTGGTCATCGGATCTCGTCGGACATTCCCTTTTAAGGTTTTCCAGCACGGCGGCGGTCCAGCCAAGTCCCGGCCGTAGTCGTCGTCGTCGGTGTGTGTCATAAATAATGCCGCGTAAATATTTTGAATTAAGGCTTTTGGGGTGAACATCATTTACAATCAATTTGAATCAAAACGTATGAGTAAGCGCATAAATTTTCATAAAAATGATGATAAATTGGCTGGGCATCCATTTGCGGAAAGAGAGAGAGCATCCTTGCTCGAGGATTTGCGTTTGAGCACCGTCGTTGGAGTGCCGAATAAGATGTGAAGTACATCCATGGTCACATAGTCGTACATCGTCGTTGTCGTGCGACCTTATCGCACGTGCATTTTGGGCAAAATTGAGTTAAAAACGCCATTTTATGCAGCTCACAATGCCTCACATTTTGACCTTCAAAATTCCCCAAAATTCGATTTCAATTCTGAGATATTAAATAAAATCCGAAAAAACTTTGAGCATTTTTGTCACTTTTCATATGAAACAAGTTCTTGACACCCCCTGAAAAATGATGTAAGTGCGAAAATTGGCCAAAAGGATTTCAGGTCAGAACGCGTTTGACACAGGAACGAGCTTGACTACCGTAAACATTTGTAATTATTACACGGGACTCCAGCAACCAAATTCAACCAAACAAAACATGTTTGTTATTGTTTACATTGCGTGCTCTCGTTTCTGTTTATTCAAGGTCAAACATTAAAAGGTTTTTTCTCGGAACGTCATAAAGCAACGTGTGACAAATTAGCACGACATGTCGACGTCGCAGCGTCGACGTGAGCTTTTTTGACAAAAACTATGTAAATTTGAAAATCGATTTCATGTAGGGGAGGGTCGGAAATATTCGCTCAATGCTCTCTCAGTTTATCACAAAAATATAAACGTGCATGAGTTGAAAGCTTAAACTTCAACTGATAAGGGTTTTTAAACAAAAGAGTTATTTAAATCATACCTTCCATCGGATGAGGAAGTGAAACGTCGGTCCCGGCCTTGGATGCTGTTAGGCCGTTAAGTCATTATAAATGTAGAAGTCGTCTCCACGCGATAAGTACAAACAACAAGCCTGTTCCGGTGGAATCGCTGGCGTCGGTTGGACTCGCAATCCAAAGGTCGTCAGTTCGAACCCTGGAGTGGAAGGTTCCTAGGAGTAAAAATATGTTTGAGTGCCCTTCCCATTCAAGCCTTTTGACTCCTAGGTTTGAGAAGAAACTTGCAACAGAGACCACAAAAGACCTGGGGGTCGTTAATGTGGATGGTTTGATTGAAGCGTTTATTTTAAAATAATATAAAATGAGTCTTCACTATGATTATCCATATTTCTCTGGTTCTTTAATGCTAAACCGACTGGATTCAAACCCAGCTCTTATAGGCAGACATACCTACGAAGAGTAGAAATCATAATCGTCTATATAAGCTTGACATTTCGGAAAAGCAGGATTCCCATGCTGTTGAGCTACATATTCTTGGGTGTAATAATGTAATATATAAAATAAAAAAATAAGGCATTTTTTTAAACACAAAGACCATCTAAACCCAGCTGGATTACTGCTTGTTTTTCTGTGTACCGTAAAACGGGGTGACTTTGAATGGTTAGAGATTTTTCCGCAAAATGAGAAGTTCACATTAAATACGTATGGAATGCTATGGAATCATACTGACCATGGTAGAGAGCAGTTTTTAAAGTGCTTCAAGGAGAAGTTTTCATAATATTTTGACAAGTTTAAATAGTTAGTTAACTATAATTAAGAAAATATTGATGAAAAGCATTATTTTAATGTTCTCAAAGTGTCATGATTTTCTAAATGAACATGATTTCGAATCGGAAAAATTTTCGAAATGCATTTTCAGATTCTTCGGATAATGTTGTGGGTCTCGTGGCGCAGGGGTAGCGGCTTCGGCTGCCGATCCCGATGATGCTATGAGACGCGGGTTCGATTCCCGCCTTATCCACTGAGCTTCTATCGGATGGTGAATTAAAACGTCGGTCCCGGTTTCTCCTGTCTCGTCAGAGGCGCTGGAGCAGAAATCCCACGTTAGAGGAAGGCCATGCCCCGGGGGGCGTAGTGCCAATAGTTTCGTTTCGGATAATGTTTCATTAGGAGAAGGTAAAATAAGTTCATAAGTAATAAAATTATGTGTTTTTGAAATATAATTCAGAAAAATCTTCAAATTTATAGGCGGTTTCAGTCCAATAAATTTCATAACGAGCTGGGAAATTTTTTACGTAGAATTAAAATTTAAACACCTTAGATCTAATTTTAACAAAAAAAACTATGACAATCAAAGTCACCCCGGAATTCAAAATACGAATTTTCAACGCAACAATTTTTAAAGCACTATTGAAAAACCTTTTTTCAAGATAGTGCATGGACCTTGTGTGGCATAACCCAGTACATGTTTTAAAAATAATAATCTTGAGAAAATCTAAACACTTAGAAAATATTCCAAAAATAAAATGAAATCCTTTCAATGTCACACCAGTTTACGGTACAGTCATCCCTCATAGTCGGAACAGTTAACAGGTCGGCCAATGTTCAAAAAATCATATAAAATCGATAATTGAACATAATGACTTGATTTTACCTTCATTTGAAAGCGGCTGTAAACTTTTACGTTTTATATCAAGTTTTCAAAGAAAAACATTGACCCTTGAAATCCACAAATTCGGAACACTTTTTTTCTTACGGATGTAAACAAACTTTGATTCTCTCCACACCCAAAACTGGCAGCGCTAGTCCGAGAGAATAATGGTCTCCAGTCGAGAGAATAGTGGTACCATTTACGGACGCAGAGAACACAGCTCGAGATGGGCGATAGAACTATTCTCTCGAGGTTCATTTGCAAAAAAAGTTCATTCGTCAAACAAAAAACCAAAAGTGTCGACAACGGGAATCGAACCAGAGACCCTTGACAAACCAATCCAATGACTTAGCTGCCTCGGCCACCACAGCTTGGTGACCAAGGAGAAGTCAGAAGTCGATGTATGACACTTGTTGGAGATTTATTGATTCAACTAACGAATGAACTCATTTGTTATGATGGTGTGAGTTGGTACCATTATTCTATCGATTTTGGCACTGAGCCCTCAATAAATTTTGAGAGAACGATTATCTCGACTCTGAATTTTGGGTGCAGGAGTACATATTTTCTACAAAATAATGACTTAAACACACTGGAACCAATAAATCTCAAGATTAGTTATGTTTTATTAATGGTCTGATAACTTTTTTTGTGAAAATATCTGTTAAATTCAGGTGTTTCACAATTGTGGGAGGCACAATAACATCCCACAATTATGGAGCAGGCATCTTGGAGGCAGTTTTTTCAAAAAAAAATCAAATTATTCGCTCTACAGCAGCGATTCTCAACCTTCTTCTAGGCCGGTACCCCCTGCCATGTAAATCAAGTAGGCCCGGTACCCCCGTTGAGAATCGCTGCTCTACAGCATTGCCTTGGCGTTCTCGATTGCGAGATTCCTACTCGAAACTAGGTGTCCGAAGGCTTGATTGTTGAGGCAATTGCAAACCTCTTTTTACACCTTAGCTTCCATCCACCCCGGGATTCGAACTGACGACCTTTGGATTGTTAGTCCAACTGCCTACCAGCGACTCCACCAGGACAGGACCCAGGGAGACGACTCCTACACCTGGACTGAGCTAACGACCTAACCTGTTTTTTTAGGTTAGTCCGGGGCCAACATTTACTTCCCGTCCGACGGAAGGCGTGATCAGACAAATCTCGTCTCGAAATTTGCCACCGGGACCTTCTGGGATCGAACCCAGGCCGACTGGGTGAGAGGCAATCACGCTTACCCCTACACCACGGTCCCGGCTTTTCACAGCTCTGAATAAAACAGTCTCAAAATGCAGTTTTTGTTCAAAAAGAACTACTTTTGCTTTGCTTTTTGCTTTTTTGTAAAATAGCAAGAGAATGTCCAAATAAAAGTCCTAAAAATAGAAGGGTCGCTAGGAAAGATACATTTGGCATGCTAATGACAAATTAACACAAAAGTGATCCGAATTTGTGGGTGTTCCAAATATGTGGGATGACTGTACCATTATCAAAAACATCTTGGCAATTTTATCTGCACTATCAGCTAAAAACTTCGAATAAATCATTTTCGGAATAACTTCCAAAACAAACACAAAAAATAACAAATTCCTCCACCGTGCCCCACGAAAAGAAATGTCAACAAGGAATTTATAATGACAAAAGTGTGTCGAATCGCCCCGTCATCATTGTCGAGGGGAGTGGACACACACTCTCGGACTCGAAGGCAGAGAGAACCGCGCGTTCATCCGTTAGCACCTCGTTATACCATTTCTAATCCCATCTAATGCGATCGTTTCAGCATATCGTTCCACCCCGCGGACGATCGAAACGAACAACTGATCGTGTGGCAGCTTTTGGGGCCTCTCTCCAATCGATTATTTGACAATTTAACGCCCTCTAATCGGATTACGCTCAATAAATATTTGCCACACAATGCCTGTAATGAGTTAATAATCCGGCATTATGATCGGATCGGCCACTTGACGGGGCCATGGGGCACGCGGTGAGAGGGGATCTCGAGGCTCCAAGCTATTTTTATTTGTATTCATTCTTTGGATTTATTTTTTGTTATTTTCGGCAAAGTGTGGATACTGTGAGTGAATGGAACGAGAAGAGGATGAGAGGCAACAACACCACTGAAGCTTAGTCAAACGAGTTGACAAAGTGGAGAATAGATGGATGATGGTGTAATCTAGACGTGATCTGTTGAAATAACAAATGAACACCTGAAATCATAGATTAAGATTTTGAGCTAATATTATATTGTAAGGTATATGAATGGGCATTAGGGTGACAAGAAAAATTGAAAATTTCGGAAAATCGCAAGAGATACCCCCTGGATCGATTCTTTAGGCAAAAACAAAGGATCAGCTCGGACCGTCTTGCACCCTTCTACAAAGTTGTAGGGAATTAAATTTCCTACAAGAATCTCACAGTTGGACAATTTTAGGCGAGACCTGCGCCACCTAGCAGATAATTACTGAAACGATGTTTTTCCCCATACATTTTCGTGATTTTTCCCATATAAACTTCAACGATGAAAAGCGACCCCTTAGCCTTAACCGATTTGTCTCAAAATTGGCACAGATACTTATTTTTGCATTAGGAATCGAGTCAGAGGGTATCTCTGATGTCGATTATTTTAATTGTCACCCTAATGGGCATCTCTATTTCAATTCATCGCAGTCGTGCTAACTTGTCGTACGTGCATTTTGGGCCAAATTGAGTTAAGAACGCCATTTTGTGCAGCTCACAATGCCTCATCTTATGACCTTCACAGATCCCCAAAATTCAAATTCAATCCTAAGATATTCAACCAAACCCGAAAAAAACTTTCAAACGCGTTTTTCTCGGAACGTCGAAATGGCGGGTGCGACAAGATAGCACGACGACGTCGAATTCTGTGCTACCATGTTTGTAGGAGACAATTGCATCCTTAAGATTGTGTAGAGTCAAACTTATTTTCAATTTATTGATATTTGAACGAAAAACGATTGTTTCAATTACTTTTCAGGCAATATTTAACTAAACTTCCAGGAGTCAAGACACTTATAAAGTCTACATTTTTTAACAAAATACTTTTCTGTCAAGTTGCTAGAAATTAAGGGGATTTAAAAAACATCACTTCTTTAAATGATTACAGTAGTTTGCAAGCTAAGCTTAAAAAAAATTCATACAAGATGAATTCCAAGAAAAAACAGTTTAATGCTACCATTGTTCAACATGCAGCGCATTAAACGTCCAATCAAAATTTTAAAATATCATCTAATAGAGACCCCAGCTGCGAATACGACGACTTGAATCGATATCCAAAGTGTGAGAATAGAGAAATCAAAACAGAAATCAGTCAACTTTTTCCCTCCAGGTGTGCGTGTGTGTGTACCCAGTCCCAAAGAGGCATAATTCGTCGAAATTCTTCTGATTGAATAAAGAACAAATCAACGGTCATTTGTTCGCGTTTGTGAGAGCCCCCCCTTCAGCCAGGGATATAATACGGATTTTATGGATTGTTATTATGTTAAGATGACGGCTGATGACATGTCCGAAGGTGGTTAACATAAATCTTTGTCCGTGCGTTTTATTATTTTTATTTCTTCTTTTTTCCCTCCATAAATTATTCATCCCCAGTGCCAGTGATTATTACCCCTAATCAGACTGAAGAGGCGTTGTTGAATGTGAGCACACTGTGCTTGTGGTGCTGCTGCTGCTGCTGTCGTCGTCGACGATGATGGTGATGATCTTGAAGGGCACATTCCAGGAGTAGACCAGGAGGTCTTGTACCCCGCCGGAGATGGAGTGGGGGCATGTTGGTCCAAAACTATGTACAATTCAAGTCATTGTCATCCACCCAGCATGGGGGAGCAAGTGCGGTGCTGCAAATTTTTAACATTATTGCCGTGGAGCATGGTTGCCGCTCGCAGGTTGAGGAATTCCGACAATGTTGATTGGTTTTTGCTGCAGATGGAATCAAGCAAATTTGCTTAACTTTTGAATCATGAAATATGAACGTAGTAACAATTAATTTGATTTGAATTAGCACGACATCTCGTCGCTGTCGTGCTAATTTGCCGCACGTGCATTTTGGACCAAATTGAGTTAGGGACGCCATTATGTGCAGCTCACCTTTTGGCCCTCACAGATCCCCAAAGTTTGATTTCAAAACTAAGATATTCAATAAAAACCGAAAAAAAACTTCATGCTTTTTTGTCACTCTTCATATAAATCCTGTCGTATCTATCACCCTGAAAATTGATGTAAGTGCGACAACTGGCCAAAGGGATTTCAGGACAGAACGCGTTTGACACAAGTACGAGCTCGACTGCCGTAAACATTTGTTATTATAACTTCGGGAAAATGTACAAAATGGTCAGCCAAACAGAATGTGTTTGTTATTGTTTACATTGCATGCTCTTGTTTTTGTTTATTCATTTTCTCAGAACATCGAAATGGTGGGTGCGACAAGTTAGCACGACAGTGTTGATCTATTGATGGAAATCATCAAAATAAAGTAAATTTCTATTTTCATCGGTGAAATAATTAATGATTTATTGATTCTACACCGCTAATAAAGAAGTACCAAAAAGTTTGGATTTTGTTTGGGAAAAAATGCTACAAGTGAGGAGGGAGGGTTCTGAGATACTCTTAAGATATTGTTTCATTTATGGATGGCGCCTATCACAGGATTTAAAATAAATGAATTGAGTTCGACAGATTGCTTGCTATCGACCCAGAGCACCACCCAATTTTTTCAACTTCAAAATTAAATTATCTTCATGACAAGGCAATTTTTCAACCTGATCCAACATGCTTAAAGCATTTTTCTTTAATCCTAATAATACTCGAGTCGTGGTGTCAATATGGTGATGCCTTCCTGTTTCGCCTTAATATTTTGACATCTCAACGTGGTCCTGCTATCTTGCCATATTACAGTCCAGCCTCGATGATCCGAAAGCCTTGGCAAAATTTCACTTCGGATAACCGAATCAGGAAAAACTTTTTTTTGTTTTCTTATTTTTTATTGTTGAGCTTTAAATTTGACCCTTAAACTACTCTAAAGTGATTTAGAATTTTTAAATCCAAGATGGCGGCCAAAATAGCGATGATGAAATATTGAAAAAGTGTTTTTTTTTCAATTTAACATGCAATTGATCATTCAAATTTGACTAAAATGGGGTCGTAGAACTCGAATTTGAAGTTTCAAATAAGAAAATAAAAAAATCGAATAAATATTTGTTTTTTCGTGATTTTTTGAAATCCCATTCAAACCATCGGATAATCAAACTTCGGATAACCGAAACTTGGGATAAACGAGTGAAAAGTGTTGGTTATGTGCTTTGTCCCCAAATTTGGATCAATAGCAGTGATTTTAATTTACAGATTGTCAAGCTAAATATTGCAGCAACTTAATGTGCAACCCAAACTGAAGTCAACCTGCCCAATCCAACTTCCTCTCACAGCTCAACCGAGAGGCCAGACCGATCATTATCATTTGCATATAGAGTCAATCTGTCATGTTGAATCTTCATCTCTGAGCCACGCGTGTTATCTCGTCTCGTGTCGCAGAAATTACCAATTCAAATTCAAAGACAAACGCTGCTGAATCAATTTTTATTTCCGAATGACTGACTCACACGACTCAGCAAACGCATTCCAGACTTTAGGAATCAGTGCGACCTTCTCATGTTCCGAACATGCCCGCACATTTCGACCTGAATTCAAACCTTCAAATCCAAAGTGAACAGCAGCAGCAGATGTTTGAACTCTCAAGCGTTAAATTATGCCCTTTCATCAAGCCAGATTCTTCCTGTTTTCGTTTGATGGCAGCATGGCGCGAAGCCACGTGAACTGCGGCGATGTCTTTATTTCGATCCCTAAGTTCTTCTTTAAAAAAAATTAACTGACAATTTAATCACACTACCGGGGTAGCGATCATAGATTCGAGCGAAAGAAAACCCAATTATGCTGCACTCGCTGTAAAACCCCCGAGATCTGTCAGCTGTGAAAAGTGTTGGTTGCATAAACGCAGGCAAAACGGATTCGCATGGCCGGCAAAAGGGGCGTGCCGTGGCCGCACAGCCGGCGGTTCGTCCTGTGATCCTACCGGTTTGATGGGTTTAAATTGAAATTTTATAATCCCGTCGGCGAGGCTCTAATCAGGTTTGAAGGTAGACATCACACTGCTGCCTATTTTTGGTCGTTAAGGGTGCGTTGTCTAACGAGGGTGCACACTATAGCTGCCAAATGGTGCTCGGTGCTGTTGTTGTTGAGTAGAGATGGTTGTCAATTCTAAAATTAATGAACTCGAAGAAGCAAACTTTTTCCCATGTTTAAAGTATTCATTTTTAACAAAATCAAGCGATTGTAGAAGAATCCAAAGCAGAATTCGCAAAAGTGAGTCGAAAAATACTCAACTGAATTTCCATAGAAAATTCAAAGCCGATTTAATTTTGATGCAGCATTATTTTTGTCAAAGAGCACTTAAAAAAATCTAAATTCTTTAAATTTTTGCAACACTGAACACATTCTCCAAACTAGCACCACTCCAACCATCCCACACTTCAACCCCACACGGAAGCCCTAACCCTCGAGGGTTTTTCTTGGAAGCCAGTGCCAATTGAGACACTTCACAGCGGATCCGGGGCGCATCAACAAGTTCCGCGAGGGTTGCTCACCACACGGACCAGACCGTTGACGAGGGGTTGAAATCTACACCGCCTATTAGCAGCAGCAGCAGCAGCAGCAGTGAAATCACTCAACAACCTCATCATCATCATCAGCGCCCATAATCGACAGGGGTCGAAACGATTTAATCTGTGCCGTGGAACCATCGCCAGCAACTAGCTGAGATAATTGGCACTTTGGGCGCCAAGCCTAAATACCGAATCCCGAAAAAATACAAACGATTTTTTTTCTGTTATTATTACACTTCTGATCTGCAGAACTCTATTCACTGTTTTTGTTTATGCTCTATTTCAGCACCAGGGGCAAAAGCAACAAAAACAGAACAGAAACGCAGCAAATTGACATTGTTTTAGGAGGTTGAAGCAGCAAAAGCAGCACCCTGACGATTCTAACCACTTGAAAGTGGTCTAGATCGATCGAAAAGAAAACAAATTTTGTCTCAGCGAGAGTGGCGCCAGAACCGAAGGAATCTGTCTCGAGGAAATAGGTTAGCGCCACTGCAGGATGCAGAAAGTGCAAGAATCTCAAATATGTTTCGGTTCCTGGTGGGGAGGATGACTTGGAACAATGACTTTGAAGAAATTTCCACCGTAAATCATAAGGCCAGAGATCGTCTGATGCCAGAAAAATAAATTTAAAACTGTGAGTAACATTCAGCTAAAAAGGTCAACCAAACCACAAAAAAAATTTAAAAGTTTTTTTTCCTCAGATATTTTTTCAAGTAAAGAAGGAATTCAAGTAAAGAAGGAAATTCACAACTCGACATTTTTGAAGTTGATGTCAGTGAACGCTTCAGTTACGTCAAGCTTTGATAGATTTGTGCTCCCTAATCACGCTCCAATCGACAGAATTGAATTTTGGTGGAAATTACTTTAAGCAACCATGCGCACCCATGTTTATCTATGGGAGTAGTAAAAATAAGGGGATGCGCATGGTTACTTATATGAGGGAGCGCATGGTTGTTTAACATGAGTCCATAACATTTATACTCAAATTTACAATTTTATTTATTGGTAGGGAATCCACTAAAATTCAATTCTGTCGATTGGAGTGGGTTCAGGGAGCGTAAATCTATCAAACATGACGAAACTGAGGCGTTCACTGACATCAACTTCAAAAATGTTGAGTTGTGTATGTAGATGAATGAAATTCTGTATTTTGAGAAAAAAATTTCTAATCGAAATTTCGATTAAGGTTTCGCCGTACGTTATGGTAAGGACTTTTATATAAAAAATAGGTACACGGAAAAAATGTTGAATTTTCAATTTTTTATTGGATTTTTTTTATTTTCTGAAATTTTGATCCCCAACATACTTTTTTCGAAAAAAAATCATATGTTTTAAGGGACTTAAAAAGAAATCATTTGAGGTGGCAAAGTGCAAAATGATGGTGAAAAGTCTGGTTCCAGAAAAACGTTATTTTTAATTAGTGTTCTTTGTATTAAAAAAAAACCGGTAAAAAAAATCAAAAGTAAATTTTTGCAATCCCGCTGTGAAACTGTCAACTTATCCTGTCCTTCTGGGGAAACGAAACCGCCTACTTTTAAATACCAAAAATAACAGAATTGAAAATCAATACCTTTTAATACCAGTGCTGAAAAGTCATACTATTCAGCACTGAAATGCTTGCTGAAAAGTTGAACTTTTCAACACTTGTATTGAAAAGCAACATTTTTCAATATTGTTTTGTTTTGAACGGTGAATTTTCTTAACACATGAATGTTTGACATAAAAATTCCATTCAAAAAGCGTTTTTCGTAATTACAAAAAAAATGTTGTAAGCAACTCGTTGCAAAACTTGATTTTTTTCAGCACTCGTCGTATTAATCCAACTCGGTAAACCTCGTTGGATAAATGTACGACTCGTACTGTAAAAACTTGTTTTCGCAACTTGTTGCAAAAAGTACTATTTAAAAACCGAACGAATTTGCAATCGAAAAGTACAATTAGTTTCTGAAAAACTCGCCTCACAAAGAATTCGAATGGATGAAAATGTGTTTTTTTTTTTCTAAGTGTCACCTAACTAGCTGTAATTTATAACTGATGAGATTTCGCAAACTATTTGTTCGATTGAAACTTTTGGAAAAAATTCTCATATCTCCTCAATAAAGATTTTATCAAGCATTACTGTTGAACAGGAAGATAAATTTCATCATTTAATATTTTGGACCAAATTTTGAAATTTTTATCATAAAAAAGTTCAAATAATTTCACAAAAGTTCCTCTTATAACATTGAAAATCGAACCAATAGTTTTTTTAGATTTCAAAATTTCCCCCTTCCCCCTCCCTCTTTTAACATGGACATAAATTTAAAAAAATATTATGCAGCGTCCTAAAACTGAAAAGGAAACTTCCTGTAAGGCAGAATTCAGCAGAATTGTTTTGAAAAGCAGAAATATAATTTATTTTATGTTCCTAACCTTATGTTTAAACATGGCAATGTATTTTGTCTGTCTTCAATGTTGAAGTCAAAGCGATAACTTCTGGAGCAACATTTGAAAGGGGCGGTACGACATTGCTCTTACGGCCTTTGGTCCCATTTTAACGCGTGTAATGAAAGGCCGTAAGAGCAATGTCGTACCGCCCCTTTCAAATGTTGCTCCAGATTCCAACAAAAACGCTACAAGAAGTTGTATTATTTATTTTAGGTTTGGAACTGAGTTTTATAATAACAAAAAAAAATGCTTCATCATTTAAATTTTAAAATAATCTCCTTTTATTTTTGCGATTACTCTGTATTTTTTAAATGATATTAAGTGTATTTTCTGTTTTTTTTTCTATGCATTTCCAACATTTATCAGCTCTAAGTTAGTAATGTCTGTATCTGTAACATTAACAAACATGATTTTCATTTTGTTTTTTTTACAATATTTAAATAGTTATAAATCAACATCTTGAAAACAAATGATTGAATGATGTCTTTAGATTTTAAAATGTACCATTCGGTAATAAGAAACACTCTAAAGTGTAATAAAATGTATTCTTTTATTATTACAACGTTGACTTTAGATTAGATTAGATTAGATTAGATTAGATTAGATTAGATTAGATTAGATTAGATTAGATTAGATTAGATTAGATTAGATTAGATTAGATTAGATTAGATTAGATTAGATTAGATTAGATTAGATTAGATTAGATTAGATTAGATTAGATTAGATTAGATTAGATTAGATTAGATTAGATTAGATTATATTAGATTAGATTAGATTAGATTAGATTAGATTAGATTAGATTAGATTAGATAAGATTAGATTAGATTAGATTAGAATTATTATTACAACGTTGACTTTGAATGAGTTATCTAAACCGAAAAAGTCATTTTTCCGAGCACCTTAACTTTCAAAGACAGCAGCAACTCCAAGGAAACAATAAATTTCCTTGAAGAAGTGGATCAAGATCAATATCTTGAAGCTATGCCTTTTTGAGAAAAAATGATGGAATGCTGGTATTCAAATTTGCTTTCCCACTATTTTTGCGAACTTTGCAAAAGTCTGATCTTTCGCGTGCTTTGAGACGCCAGGACCAGCGGAGAAACAACAGAGAAAAAGCTAAAGAAATATCCAAATTTCTCATCGCTCCGAGTGCTCTAATATTGTGGAAAGAGGGATGACAACCTCCTGCTGGGCTTTTATTTCGTTTAAAGCGTGTTGTGAGAAAAGGGTTCGTTTCGCAAATGAAGGTCCCTCGCTGGTCAAGATTAGGGTTGGCGTCCCCTCTTGAAGATGCTCTAGATTTTCGAAGGCAATTATGCCGATTTCCGGATCATCTCATAATGTAGTGACTTGCACGGAGGGGTTTGTTTTTGTTTTGAGTAGGGTTTAAAGACGATTTCGACGAGAGAGGATTTCGTTACTTCTATTTTGGGTCAGGAATTTAAATTAGTTTGCTCAGTTTGCTGAAAAGAAATCTTTTCTTTTTCAGGGCTTTCTCTGTCTGAAATTTGCGGATGGTTTTGAATAACCGTGCATTATGGCATACGTGGCCGCAGACAGCAATAAACTGGGGGTCTTTCAATGACAGCATTGAAATTCCATCGTGCAACCATTTAATCCACGGCGAAGACACGATGATGGAAGTTAATCTTCGAAAGGAGTGTCCCATTCTTTGGCTGAGGGGTTGAAACCAAGTCAACCCGGCGAGCTTATTATGGCCATGGGAAATGCACGGCCAGGATGGCGGGTTGGAAGACCGGCCGGCCTCAGTCAACGGTGAGGCTGTACAACATTGTTGAAGATTATTGAGAAAAGGCAGTGACGTCGAGATAATGATTAAAAAAAAGGAGCAGGTGGTTATGTTCTACATGACCAATAAGACAAAGAACTTTGTACAAAACTCTAAAAAGTCATTCTATTGTTATTAATATTTTTTAATTCTTTGCCAATTTATTTAATCCTTAATAATTAAAACTAATTTAATGTCTTCAATCATTGACATCTCTGTGAAAATAAATTGCCAGAAAACGAAACTATTGCCAAAACAAGTATGGTTCAGAAAATGTCTATCCCCCCCCAGAAAAAACGGCATCCGGAAATCATGGACCTTACAACCACTATCGAAATGGCAAATTTCATGTCCAGTCTCAAAAACGACATTGCCCCAAGTCGCTTGGTTCGATAAATGTCCTCCCGGAAGAACCTCCCTGAGGGCACTGGCCACTCCTGATTGTGGCCAATCCTGTCAAAATGGCCATTTGCATTGCCAGTATCAAAAACCATGAATTTTGATACCCATATTGCCCCAAGTCGCATGGTTCGATCAAAGTCCCCGGTAGAACCTTCCCTCAGGGCAATGGCCACTCCGGGTGTGGCCAATCCTGCCAAAATGGCAATTTTCATTACCAGTATCAAAAACCTTGAATTTTGATACCCATATTGCCCCAAGTCGCATGGTTCGATAAATGTCCCCCCGGTAAAACCTTCCCTTAAGGCAATGGCCACTCCGGGTGTGGCCAATCCTGTCAAAATGGCCATTTTCATTACCAGTATCAAAAACCATGAATTTTGATACCCATATTGCCCCAAGTCGCATGGTTCGATAAAAGTCCCCGGTAGAACCTTCCCCAGAGCACTGGCCACCCCGGGTGTGGCCAATATCCTACCAGATTGGTCCCAAACCCATTGCCCTAAATCATTCTGGTTTTCGGGTGACCGTCCAACAATCTTTATAAGAACAGAATTCCTCCCAAGTTGGTGCACAACCTGTGTCTATCAATGTGTGGATGTGTGTGTCTGAGCAATAAAATTACCACCGTGAATCCGTCTTTGACGAAACCTCGTAAGGTACTGAAATTTTCTGAGGCTATCTGTTAGCTTAAATAGTTCGCATGAAATGTGGCAACATGGTGCAAATTTTGCGTTGTCTCTTGCTTTCGTGGAACTGTCACGCGAGAATGTTGCACCATGGTTGCCACATTTCATGCGAACTATTTAAGCTAACAGATAGCCTCAGAAAATTTCAGTTTACGAGACTGGTAAAAGACACACACATCCACATTGATGACACCAACTTGAATTCTGGGAAGATTGGACGGTCACCCGAAACCAGAATGATTTAGGCAATGGGGTTGGGACCAATCTAGGATTTGGCACACCCGGAGTGGCCAGTGCTGGAAGGTTCTACCGGGGACTTTATCGAACCATGCGACTTATATGGTATCAAAATTCATGGTTTGATACTGGTAATGAAAATGGCCATTTTGACAGGATTGGCCACACCCAGGCCATTGCCCAAGGAAGGTTTTACCGGGACATTAATCGAACCATGACGGCAATATGGTATCCAAATTCAAGGTTTTGAAACTGGTAATGAACATGGCCAGTTTGACCGGATTGGCCACACGTAGTGGCCAGTGCCTGGGAAAGGTTCTACCGGAGGCATTATTCGAACCATACGACTTGGGGCAATATGGGTATCAACATTCATGTTTTTGAAACTGGTAATAAAAATGGCCATTTTGACCATTTTGATACTGATTGCCTAATTTTGATACCCATATTGCCCCAAGTCGTATGGTTCGAATAATGTCCCCCCGGTAGAACCTTCCCGAGGGCACTGGCCACTCCGGGTGTGGTCAATCCGGTTAAAATGGCCATTTTTATTGACAGTTTCAAAAACCATAAATTTTGAAACCAATATTGCCCCAAGTCGTATGGTTCGATTAATGTCCCCCCGGTAGAACCTTCCCGAGGGCACTGTCCACTCCGGGTGTGGCAAATCCGGGTAAAATGGCCATTTTCATTACCAGTTTCAAAAACCATGAATTTTGATACCCATATTGCCCCAAGTCGTATGGTTCGATTAATGTCCCCCCGGTAGAACCTTCCCGAGGGCACTGTCCACTCCGGGTGTGGCCAATCCGGGTAAAATGGCCATTTTCATTACCAGTTTCAAAAACCATGAATTTTGATACCCATATTGCCCCAAGTCGTATGGTTCGATTAATGTCCCCCGGTAGAACCTTCCCAGAGCACTGGCCACTCCGGGTGTGGCCAATATCCTACCAGATTGGTCCCAAACCCATTGCCCTAAATCATTCTGGTTTTCGGGTGACCGTCCAACAATCTTTATAAGAACAGAATTCCTCCCAAGTTGGTGCACAACCTGTGTCTATCAATGTGTGGATGTGTGTGTCTGAGCAATAAAATTACCACCGTGAATCCGTCTTTGACGAAACCTCGTAAGGTACTGAAATTTTCTGAGGCTATCTGTTAGCTTAAATAGTTCGCATGAAATGTGGCAACATGGTGCAAATTTTGCGTTGTCTCTTGCTTTCGTGGAACTGTCACGCGAGAATGTTGCACCATGGTTGCCACATTTCATGCGAACTATTTAAGCTAACAGATAGCCTCAGAAAAGTACAGGAGGTTTCGTCAAAGACGGATCCACGGTGGTAATTTTATTGCTCACACATCCACACATTGATAGACACAGGTTGTGCACCAACTTGGGAGGAATTCTGTTCTTATAAAGATTGTTGGACGGTCACGAAACCAGAATGATTTAGGGCAATGGGGTTGGGACCAATCTGGTGGGTGGCCAGTTCTGAAGGTTCTACCGGGACTATCGAACCGATTTGGGCAATATGGTATCAAATTCATGGTTTTGATACTGGTAATGAAAATGGCCATTTTGGCCACCCCGTGGCCATTGCCCTAAAGGAAGGTTTTACCGGGACATCGAACCATGCGACTTGGGGCAATATGGGTAAATTCAAGGTTTTGAAACTGGTAATGAACATGGCCAGTTTGACCGGATTGGCACACCCGTAGTGGCCAGTGCCTGGGAAGGTTCTACCGGAGGGGCATTATTCGAACCATACGACTTGGGGCAATATGGGTATCAACATTCATGTTTTTGAAACTGGTAATAAAAATGGCCATTTTGACCATTTTTGATACTGATTGCCTAATTTTGATACCCATATTGCCCCAAGTCGTATGGTTCGAATAATGTCCCCCCGGTAGAACCTTCCCGAGGGCACTGGCCACTCCGGGTGTGGTCAATCCGGTTAAAATGGCCATTTTTATTGACAGTTTCAAAAACCATAAATTTTGAAACCAATATTGCCCCAAGTCGTATGGTTCGATTAATGTCCCCCCGGTAGAACCTTCCCGAGGGCACTGTCCACTCCGGGTGTGGCAAATCCGGGTAAAATGGCCATTTTCATTACCAGTTTCAAAAACCATGAATTTTGATACCCATATTGCCCCAAGTCGTATGGTTCGATTAATGTCCCCCCGGTAGAACCTTCCCGAGGGCACTGTCCACTCCGGGTGTGGCCAATCCGGGTAAAATGGCCATTTTCATTACCAGTTTCAAAAACCATGAATTTTGATACCCATATTGCCCCAAGTCGTATGGTTCGATTAATGTCCCCCCGGTAGAACCTTCCCCAGAGCACTGGCCACTCCGGGTGTGGCCAATATCCTACCAGATTGGTCCCAAACCCATTGCCCTAAATCATTCTGGTTTTCGGGTGACCGTCCAACAATCTTTATAAGAACAGAATTCCTCCCAAGTTGGTGCACAACCTGTGTCTATCAATGTGTGGATGTGTGTGTCTGAGCAATAAAATTACCACCGTGGATCCGTCTTTGACGAAACCTCGTAAGCAGGGAAGGTATTTGCCGATGGGCCTCCAAAAAGCTTTTTAAAATTATTTTCTTCCAGTTAAGGAATTTACTATAATCATGTATGGAGCACTTGTAGATATTTTACTAATGAACAACTTTGTAGAACATTGTTTTGTTCTAAACTGAATGCTGTTGACATTAGAGCGTAAACAAAAATCCCCTCACCATCGCGAGTGAGGGACGCCGATGGTGGCATTTTTAGACATTGTTTACGCTCTAGTGGCAACAGCATTCACTTTGGAACAAAACAATGTTCTACAAAATTGTTCGTTTGCTCAAAATCTACAATTGCTTCATACATAATTATAGTGAATTCTGTAACTGGAAGGTAATAAATCAAACGAGGGCTTCGCGATGGTTTTTTGCCATTTGCCTACCCTGCTCGTAAGGCACTGAAATTTTCTGAGGCTAAGTGCTAGCTTAAATAGTTCGCATGAAATGTGGCAACAGTGGTGCAACATTCTCGCGTGACAGTTCCACGAAAGCAGGAGGCAAGGCAAAATTTGTAAAATGCTCTCAGCCAATCAGCAGCCGGGATTTTTCCTGCATTCATTTTTTATTTTCATCTTAACTTTTGAATACTTTAACAAAGTTTTATCAACTTTGTGAGGTAGTCTACTTGCAATTTAAGACTTCCCCTTTCGTTTGGTGGATAAAGCATGCAGATTGCTTGAATTGGGTGGAAGATATAAACGTTTAAACGATTACACAAATCGTTACACTTTCGCTTCGCGAAATTTTGGATTGACACCCGTAGACAGTGCCCTTAGGACAAAGTTCTTTGTCAAAATGTGTTTTGTGTAGTAACGACGTTGAGTTAAGTTGAGTGATATCCAATTTTTAAATTTAATATTATTTTTTAAACATCTATTATTCAAAGTCGTGAGTTATCTTCAACGACGCCACTGCTTTAATCTCTAACTGAGAGAAAGAGAGTGCAACAGCAAGGGAAAGCTATGCAATGCGTGGGCAATTATGCTCAATCAAAACGCTTTAATATGCTCACGATTGTAGCCATTGCAATCCATGCTGCTGCATTTTGCAGAGAGTAAAACTTCTATATTGAGGGTGGCTGAATGTTGGAAAAAAACGAAAAAAGAAATCCGAATTTGATCCATACTTTCCAAAAACGAAATTACCAGAAAAAAAAATTATAAAACATCACAATGTCATATTATCATGACTTTTCTAGAACCACCCTAATCAAAATCGAAAACACGGGGGCGCATACCTGAGGGACGACTCCGGCCGATGATAATGCGTTTCCCCCTGGGTTTGCGAGACGTGCAAAAAAGCCCCCAAAAGACAAAAAAGAGGCAAGTTTTCCCATTGAAAGCTTTCGGTGCTGGGCGACGGATTTCGTGGGTGGATTCACGCGCAGGTCGAAGGTGGTTAATCGCAATGAAAAGAATTGCTGAATCGGGATGGCCCCGGGCTAGTTCTGCCCTCACTCTCTGGGGGCCGCCGCGGCCGTGGATGGTTGCTGATGGCTGTAGCGATTATCTGTGTGCAAGTTCCTGGCGGCAGCCTCAGCAGCAGCAGCAGCATCAACGGCAATACCAAAACGGCCAGAGCCCTCCCGCGAGACTCAGAAGCAAAAACGGGGTTGCAAAAATCGAAGGCTTTCGCGGGGATAGGGTTTGGTTGAAACGGTTCAACCGGTTTAAGTATGCTTTTTTATGTCAAAATATAATTAAGTTTTTTTAAATATATAGTTTTGATGATTTTTTTATGGATACGCAGAGTGTTTTATATATTGAACATGTCACATATTTATGATTTTTTAGCGTTTCAACTTTATATGAAATAATAAGGCTCATTTTCATTCATTCATAGTTCAGCGACCCTTAAATTCATGCTTACCGGTTACAAGTCTTTATAAATAATTCCATAATTTTAGCCCCGCCATTTTGGCTACCATCATGGATTGCACGTCCCCAGATTATTCTGGAATATTTTAGGTGTCATATTTGAGTTCAGCGACCCCAAACTTGTTAAAATTTAACAATCGGATGCATTTAAAAAACTATTTTGTTAATTTTTAATGCCTGTCGCCATGTTGGACGCCATCTTGAATATCTCGGTTCTTTTAGAAAATCAGGGAAAACAACCGGCAGATTCGGATTAAGGAGGGTCGGTTTAACCTTCACCCAAAACTGGCAGTGCTAGTCCGAGAGAATGATGGTCTCGAGTCGAGAGAATAGTGGTACCATTCACGGACGCAGAGAACACAGCTCGAGATGGGCGATAGAACTATTCTCTCGAGGTTCATTTGCAAAAAAAGTTCATCCGTCAAACAAAAAACCAAAAGTGTTGACAACGGGAATCGAACCAGAGACCTTTTACAAACCAATCCAATGACTTAGCTGCCTCGGCCACCACAGCTTGGTGACCAAGGAGAAGTCAGAAGTCGATGTATGACACTTGTTGGAGATTTATTGATTCAACTAACGAATGAACTCATTT
Source organism: Culex quinquefasciatus (assembly GCF_015732765.1). NCBI lineage: Eukaryota > Metazoa > Arthropoda > Insecta > Diptera > Culicidae > Culex > Culex quinquefasciatus. The sequence continues at coordinate 133,101,827 of NC_051862.1, read as the reverse complement.
GTTATGATGGTGTGAGTTGGTACCATTATTCTATCGATTTTGGCACTGAGCCCTCAATAAATTTTGAGAGAACGATTATCTCGATTCTGAATTTTGGGTGTTGATCCATTAAAAACTGACCTGTTTCACGATTTGATTCTCAACACTAAAAATAGGCACCTATTTTATTTCGTGCTTTGACAAAGTAGTACAAATAGTATTGATTTGTGGTTCCATAAAAAAAATATAAAAAGTATGTATAAAAGTTATGACAATGAAGAATAAATTGTTATTATAGTTTATAAGTTAGTTTTAAGGTATCCCTTTTCCCTTTTGTACATGTAGGACCTCCTACATTTGAAATCACTGAATAGCGAAAGCTACAATATTTCATGAATAAAAGAAAGTTGCTAGTATTTAAAATTGAGGTGAAAAGTCATCGTTTGTGATTGGACACTCAATAATATTTTAACTGAATGAATGTACATGGAAAAGAAATTTGAATAAATGAAAAAAAAAAGAATAAATTGTTTGGTTTTAAACAAACATACAATATATTTTAGAAGTCAAACTTTTTTTCAAAGAACTGCTCATATTTGAAAAAATGGAAAAGCTCACAAAAATATTACCACTATCAAAAATATGAGAAATTGAGAAGTCGCCTTTTTTAAAGTAGAGCTGATGCATGAAACAATAGTATAACTCACAATATTATTACAAAACAATATTACAAAATATTAATACCAAAACTAATATTTTTTAGGGTATAGTAGAAAACTTCTGAAGAAATGGTTTAAAATTTATCTTGTTTATTTGAAAAAAATACAATTGCTTAAAGGATTGATAAACTCACAAAACAAATAATCAGATTTTTTTTTTTATATATCTCGTGACGGAGGGGCGGTACGACCCCTTCCATTTTTGAACATGCGAAAAAAGCGGTATTTTTCAATAATTTGCAGCCTCAAACTGATAAGATAGAAATTTGGTGTCAAAGGGACTTTTATGTAAAATTAGACGCCCGATTTGATGGCGTCCTCAGAATTCCGAAAAAAATGTATTTTTCATCGAAAAAAACAAAAAATGTTCTAAAAACTCTGCCATTTTCCGTTACTCGACTGTAAAAGTACTCTCGTCTGTGTCAAAATATTATGAAAAAAATCCGCCCCGATTCGTCCCGAATGATGGCACAATTATCATCTAGTAATTCAAATTTGCCAAACTTTATAAAACTTTATAATAAATTCCATACTACATGACCGCTTGCCGGTACCAGTAACCCTTCCCGTTTGCAACCCGAGATGGAGGTGGAGAAAAACGGCCAAGACACTCTCATCTGCGCAACCCCGAGGGTGCACTTGGCATGGCTCTGGCATCGATGCCCAGGTCCCAGCCCCAACAACGACGACGACGAAGAGGCCGCCGCCGCAACCCACACACCCACAGGAAGTTGGCGACGTTCTGGACGGGGTACTGCGGCGTATCCTCGGGGAATTCCTGTACAGCCGCCCTCCAACAATTTTCGAACGTTCATGGCGTATTGTTTCCGACGTTCGTCGTCTTTTGAAGTCTAAGTGGGGTCTCTCATTGAACCGTGCGCGCTCTCTGACTGATTGTAATTGTTGGCCAGAACCGCGCCCGATTAGAATCTGAATGCCCGTCATATGAATGAAAAAAAGGAAGACTTATGAGAGAGGGGGGTTTCATGCTCTCGAAAAGAATAGAACATCGATCGGGGATCACATTATTGAGACGTCTCCACTCGAACGATTATCTACGCATATCAGATTCATCTGGCGGCGGCATCGACTTGAACGGCAATGTTGGAGGTATTATGATTTGCCAGCATATCGTCGCGTTGGGGAGATTAAAAGGAAACGCACCCAGCCAGGTTCTCACGGTTTTGGTTCCGACGATCTTCGGGTTGGCGCCCACACAAGGCTTGTGCACGAATAAGTCCATAGCGATTGTAATTTGAATAAAATTGCGATAAAATTAACGAATCTGTAATGGCACCATTGGCATCCTGATGGGGCGTCATCCTTTAAGAACGTTACGCTTCAAGGGAAGAAGGTATGTGAGACTGTGGTGTCAAAACAAGTTTGTGAAATATTGAGTTTATATTATATTAAGAAATACAATGTACAAAACTATTAAAAAGAGTTAAGAGTGGCCGTCACGTGAGACATAAATTTACGCTAAATTCTTAATAAGTCACCTCCAGCGATGTCAAAAGACCTTTGTGTTATCTTTATTTGCAATTTAAGCCCATTCCGTCAGATGACCGTGCACTTCATACACTGCGTAAGCTCCGTTCCGCGTGCCGTGCGATATATGATAGTCTTTAGCAAAACAGCCCAAGTTCCGCGTGGTATTGCGCTGACAGCAGGAATATAAATGGCATCTGATAAGCGGGAGTACTGTTTTTCCTTTCCATCATTTGAAGCTCTAGAAGACACACTTCTTAGGAATCCCTTTTGGCGAGATGCAGTTAGGATTTTGGGCTGGTTTGAAGTTTAACGCTGCGATATTCTTATTTCATCGCTTCACTCGAGTCCGAGAGGAAGTGCTAGCCGATGGAACAACATAATTTACAATGTTTGAAAAATGAAGAAAAAATAAACATGTTCTTTGGAGGGATTTTATTTCCTCTGGAAGCGGAATGGAACGTTAAAAAACGAACAGTTTAACCTCGAAAAGTGCCGAAAATTACTATCAGATAAAAAGAATCCACAAACATCCAGCTTTTAAACTACAATTCTGTCGATATTTCGTCGCTTGTGTGCTATCTTGAGACACGTCTGCTGTAAAAAGATAGGACGTGTCACAAGATGCACACAAGCGACGATTTACTAACACTTATGCAAAACTGTACGAAGCATGACTGTACGTTAAAAGAAACACAAAAGCCGTACGCGCGCGCCTCTTTTCTTACAGAACAAAAGACGAGCCGCATGCCATTGTATACGAGGAAATTTCTTTTGTTTGGGCGTGTAAACAATTTTGGGGAATTTCCCGGTGACGACCTGTGCCGTGCGGCGAATGTCACTGCAGTGAACCAAAAAGTGTTTCGTGCTGGAATTTTAGGAATTCTTGCGCCCTAATTTGTAAGGCTCTGGAAGTGAACAAAAAATGTGTGAGTTTTTTTTATAGAAGGTTAGATATTAGGGTGTCCCAAAAAACGCGATGATCATAATGTCGAATGCCAGAAGGAGGAAAGGTTGAAAATACATATGGTCAAAAGTAAATCAAGTATAAAACATTGCTTAATCCACCTTTAGGTGATTGGTGCCTTCCTCACATTCATATAGTGAATATCTTCATCCAGAATTGCATCATTCCTCCTTAACATGTTTAACAAATTAAGCTTCAATACTCTATCTTTCGGTAGGGTTTTCAGTTCTTCAATCCTATTGGCTCATCGGTGAGGTCTTTTGATAACTTATCAAACGATAGTTCGCATGATAGATCCGGACAACGTTTTCATCAAAATATCTGAGATCCGGCCTCTAAAAAGTGTATAAACAACACTAAAGTGCATATAACTTTTGATATGGTTATCAGAACTTTGATTTTTTAGGCTCATTTGAAAGGTTGTAACCTATCGCTTGTACGTAGTACAATCTCTGGTTACAATGCTTCGCATCATCCTGTCAAACTGAACCGTAGGGACAAGTTAGGATATTGTAATCAACCATTACACTTAAACAACATACAAAACATGGTATCCCTATTCCTAAAACGGTTAGCACGACTCACATCTCTTGGAGCAATTTTCGAAATACGCAAGAACAAAGACTTAAAATTAATAAAAGGGACCTCGTCAATTTGAATCGTCCTCATTTGCCGCTACCGACCAGAGTCCGTTACACATACTCTGGTCAAACGAAGAAATTGTGAACGTTTTGTAATTTAAAGTGCTGTGAATATCTGTTATTTGTACCCAGCATTCCTGTAGCCGGCGAAATGGTAAATTTAGTTCTTGTATTTTTGAGTCGTGTCTAATTAGTGTCTTAATTGTTAATTGTAGTGTCAGGGAGTTGGTCCCAACCCGCACCATCCAAACTAACCGTCAAGGACCGCGCTCTTTGCTAAAAGTGGTCGTTTGGTTGGTGGTGCAAGGAGGTAACAAGATTGTGGTAAATATTAAAACAAAACGTTAAAGCTAGAAAAAGTGATTAGAAATGAACTCCCTTCACAGAACCTCCAAGTTGGCAGAGCGCGCCAACCCGAGAATCTGTTAGAGCGCAATGGCGGAGGCCATCCGGTGAGTTCATTGTTACCACAGTTACACAAAGCACAAGTACTAAACCAAAACTTAAACGTACAGGTTTTTTTTTCTACCAAAGACAAAGACACAAAACCAAAGACACCAAAACCGTTGCTGCGCCAGGCCTGGCCGGAGGAAGAACCTCCGACTTGACTCGACCACCGCGGGATACACTAGAACACACGAACACACACACACATGGTTAGGTTAGTTTTAAAACGACGAAAAACAATAAATTAGGACAGTTAAATGCAATAAACATGACTTTTTCCATAACCCAAAGCGACGATCTTTTGTGATTCTTTTTGCCAGGACAGTGCGATTAGCTGAATCGAACCAGGATTGTGAAAGGGTAGGTACAATTCTCCTTCCCCACGTCAAATGTGAGCAGTTGCAGATCTTTACATCTCTCTCTCATCTCCAAGAGTCTCAAGTTCTGGTTTTTATTTAATTTTTAATTAATGAGCTAGTGGTGGTTATTGCCCCCTAGTTCGTTATTACAAATGGCGCCCAACGTAAATTAAGTAAGCTTTTTTATCTGTTTGGCAGAATATTTGGTCAAAATTTTATTTTTGTGTGTGCAGTTAATATGTTCAATGATGTATTTCTGTTCATTGAGTTCTGTTTTTTTTCTGCTTTTCTGTTTGTACATCGTTCGCTTCACACATACTACTTCAAAATCAATTTAAATATCAACATTGTCTTTGTCTATCTTTATTGCCTCCAGTCCCGATCGATCGGTCTGGGTACGGCACACAATAGGTTTGAAAACCGGATCGGCCCAGCTGTTATCGGACTCTGCAGCCAAAAAGAGACCGGTAGAATTTCATAAGGAACAAAAGAGACAGAACAATAAAAACTTCGCGATCACCGAACCTTGTGTCTACGACGATCAGTCGAGATTCGGTCGTCGCGAGAGCAACATTGCTCTAATTTCAAAAAAAAAAAGTTGTAAATATCGGTCGGAAAACAAAATAGTGAAAATAATAAGAAAATCGAAAAAAAAAAACAGTGCAATAGTGAAACAAAAAAAAAAAAAAAAGAAAAGAAATGTGAAAAATTGTGATATTTTATTTAAAAGAAGATCTGTGACAAAAAAAGAAAAATAATAAGTCAACAACAGAGTGGATGTAGACCCCACGGGATTTCTGTTGGTTGATTATTTGTCCTTGTTATTTATATTTGGTAAGTTTTTGTGCACTTTGAAAACCTTTTTTAAACGAAATGTAATTTATTGCACAACAAACTGATTCAATTCCCCTTGTTTTTTCGTCGCTCTTTGTTTATCAGAGCTGACGATGTAGAACAATAGCCTTTGTGTTGTCTTATGTACTTCTAGTCTATTTTGGACTCTGTTTGTGTATATAAGATGACAAAAAAAATGATTAAGGGTGGTTCTAAGGATAAATAAAAAAAAATATTTTTTTTCTTTTTGTGTAGGGGAGTGAAAATCCCGATTTTCTTTTTTTCTTTATGTTTTAAATGTTAATTAATTTTTTAGTGTATTTAGTGTTTATTGTTTTGAATCATTTTTAGTTTTTTGTGAAGAATTTCTGGCCAACCGTACCCGTCGAACCAGACGAATCGGATGAAATTTCTTTTTTGAATCGCGATCATTCCTGGCCTACTGTTCCCTCCTTCGCTGGGAGAATCAGATGGAATTAATAGTGACGTTAAAAAAAATAAAAAAATGTGAGTGAACAGTAAAATAAATGTTAAGTGTAAAGTGTGAAATAAAGTGATTATTTTATAATTCCTGACCAGCTGTACCTGTCGAGCTAGACGGATCAGACGGAATAGTGCTAAATTCGTGAAATAAATTCCTGGTCAACCGTGCCTTCCCCCGCGTGGAGAATCGGATGGAATGTAGTGAATGAGACAGTGTGAATGAATTTAATGTTGAGTGTTTGTGAAATGTAGAATTGGAAAGTTTGTCAATTGTTGAATATTCCCCTAATTAGAGCCCTTCCGGAGATTGACAGCACCTCCGCTAGGAATCTGCAAAAGATGCTCCTGTCATTCTTAGGACTTAGAATAATTTGAATATTTTGAAAAAATTCTGACCGGTCAATAATGTTTTTTTTTTTTTTAACAAAAATTTAAGTAGTCAATTTTTTTTGCAACGTTTGCTCTAGTACGACGGTACACAGAGGTTATCTGCTTAAAAAAATTACTACTGCTTTGTAAAAATTTAAATTTTATAACGAGTACTTCTCAATTTTGGACTTCATTGATGGTAAGCTGGAAATCTAGCATTTTTGAAATCAATTGAGGTTGTAATGAGATTACTTGTGATTATTTTTGTTTGTTTACCCTTCTTTTGTTTTTCAACTGAGTGTATCGTTTGTAAATCAAACACTTCTGACTCATTGAAAATTTAAAGGGTGACAAATAAATGGCTAAATTTAAGCCAATGATTAATTTCCCTGTGATAATTCTGTGATAATTGACAACATTAATTTCTGACCAATTCTAACAATTCTGACAAGGTGACTTTTGAGATTTTTTTATTTATTCAGATTTTTTATTTACAATTTTGCATATACACTTTACAGATTTTATTCGTTTATTTATTTTTTGTGTTATTTATTTCGTGTTGTTCTTTAATTTTTTTTGACAGATGCGCCCAGTAATCAATAAAAGTAAATAATTTACCAGAACTAGGGGATTCTACTGATGATTGAAAAATGTGGAGTTTCTGCAAAACTCACATTTTCCCTGGTGGTGGGGAATTGTAACCTATCGCTTGTACGTAGTACAATCTCTGGTTACAATGCTTCGCATCATCCTGTCAAACTGAACCGTAGGGACAAGTTAGGATATTGTAATCAACCATTACACTTAAACAACATACAAAACATGGTATCCCTATTCCTAAAACGGTTAGCACGACTCACATCTCTTGGAGCAATTTTCGAAATACGCAAGAACAAAGACTTAAAATTAATAAAAGGGACCTCGTCAATTTGAATCGTCCTCATTTGCCGCTACCGACCAGAGTCCGTTACACATACTCTGGTCAAACGAAGAAATTGTGAACGTTTTGTAATTTAAAGTGCTGTGAATATCTGTTATTTGTACCCAGCATTCCTGTAGCCGGCGAAATGGTAAATTTAGTTCTTGTATTTTTGAGTCGTGTCTAATTAGTGTCTTAATTGTTAATTGTAGTGTCAGGGAGTTGGTCCCAACCCGCACCATCCAAACTAACCGTCAAGGACCGCGCTCTTTGCTAAAAGTGGTCGTTTGGTTGGTGGTGCAAGGAGGTAACAAGATTGTGGTAAATATTAAAACAAAACGTTAAAGCTAGAAAAGTGATTAGAAATGAACTCCCTTCACAGAACCTCCAAGTTGGCAGAGCGCGCCAACCCGAGAATCTGTTAGAGCGCAATGGCGGAGGCCATCCGGTGAGTTCATTGTTACCACAGTTACACAAAGCACAAGTACTAAACCAAAACTTAAACGTACAGGTTTTTTTTTCTACCAAAGACAAAGACACAAAACCAAAGACACCAAAACCGTTGCTGCGCCAGGCCTGGCCGGAGGAAGAACCTCCGACTTGACTCGACCACCGCGGGATACACTAGAACACACGAACACACACACACATGGTTAGGTTAGTTTTAAAACGACGAAAAACAATAAATTAGGACAGTTAAATGCAATAAACATGACTTTTCCATAACCCAAAGCGACGATCTTTTGTGATTCTTTTGCCAGGACAGTGCGATTAGCTGAATCGAACCAGGATTGTGAAAGGGTAGGTACAATTCTCCTTCCCCACGTCAAATGTGAGCAGTTGCAGATCTTTACATCTCTCTCTCATCTCCAAGAGTCTCAAGTTCTGGTTTTTATTTAATTTTTAATTAATGAGCTAGTGGTGGTTATTGCCCCCTAGTTCGTTATTACAAGGTCTTTTAATTATCTAACTGACGGCTCGTCGCATGATGGACCCGGACATCATTTTAATCGAAATATCTAAGATCCGGCATCTGAAAAGTCCTTGAATACCATTTAAGTGCTAATTACTTTGGATAGGGTTATCAGATCTTCAATGTTTTAGGCTCATTGGAAAGGTCTTTTAAATACCTTTCTAAAAATGTATAACATGACGGGTTTTCTTAGAAAGCCACCCTTTTCACAATCTTCAGGACTTTTGCTAAAATCTTTTTTTTAGCATAACTTTTGAAGTACTTTTCTAAACTTCATAATATTAACTAGGGTCTTGTGGGACCCCAAGACGGATCAAATGAGACCAACACGGTCCAAATCGGTTCAGCCATTCCGGAGATAATCGTGTGCACATTTTTCGGTGAACGGACTCACATCCAGACACACGCACAGACATTTGTTCAGAATTTGATTCTGAGTTGATAGGTATACGTGAAGGTGGGTCTACGAGGTCGAATGAAGAAGTTCATTTTTCGAGTGATTTTATAGCCTTTCCTCATTGAGGTGAAGAAGGCCCATCATGCTATATATTATTAGAAAGGTATTTGAAAGACCTTTCCAACGCGTTAAAAAGATTGAAGATCTGACAACCCCATCAAAAGTTATGAGCACTTAAGTGTTATTTATAGACTTTTTTGAAGCCGGATCTCAAATATTTTGATGAAAAAGTTGTCCGGATCTATCATGCGACCCATCGTTGGATAGGCAATCAAAAGACCTTTCCAACAAGCCCAAAAGATTGAAAATCTGAAAACCCTATCAAAAGTTATAAGTACTTTAGTGTTTTTGATACATCTTTTTGAGGCCAGATCTCAGATAATTTAATAAAAAAATAAGTGTTATTTATACACTTTTTTGAGGATGAGTAGTGTCTTTACTTTATGAATGTGAGAAAGGCACCAACCACCTAAAGGTGGATTAAGTAACGTTTTAATTTTGAAATTCAAAGGTATATAAATAGTAAATTCAAACCATTTAACCTTAGGCCGTTGCAAATATTTTTCAAAGTTGATGTTGTAACACAACTTTAACACATTGTCAGCTGTGTGCTATCTTGTGACAACGACCATTTAGTACTTTTCGAGAAAATCGATTTTAAAGTTTTAAATATTTTCAAAACCATGAATGGTAGAGCCAAACTTTTTGAAGCAATCGGTTCATATACTATCGCTTAACAAACGCTCCAAGTTTCAACTAATTTAGTTACACCAGTTAAAAGATACAGTAAATTATGTAATCAAAAATCTGAAAAGCATGTGTCACAAGTGTGTTTCGAAAGTAAAATTGTACTACGTGTCAAAATTGCATTGCCTTCAGAAAATGGGTATCAACATAAATTTGTGAAAAAACAAGACAAATTTTCCACATTTTTCAACACCATGTATGACGTGTCACAAGTGTGCACAATGATTTGGATGATAAATTGGTCTATGTCACAATTGTGTATTGCGATATCCGGGAAACGGAAGCGAGTTTCCAAAATCGGGTTAAAGCATCTTGTAGTGTTTGTTAAGTATAACAAAACATCATCATTAACTCATTTTCGATCAAAATGGTCTATATCAGAAGATAGCACAAAGCTGACGACATTACAAGTAGTTATTTTAAACTTCTGTTAACCTAAGCACCTTCATGGCTTAATTCTAAAGAAATGAGATTCAATAGGGCTTGCTTAATTTAAATGATTTATTAGCACCTATGCCCAACATTTGGGCTGTTAACGTTTTGGCCGGAATGTAATTATTTTTTTTCTTTCGACTGGAACAGCTTTGGGCATTAAACATGTTAAAGTTCATGAGGAAAATTCAGCTGTTTTACATTGACAGATTGATGTTGAAATTGAACTGTTCAAAGTTACAACATTGCTAATCAAAGTTTTTTGTATTAAAAACAAGCTAATGACATCTGTGTCACAATTATCCTGTCACAGATCAGTGTTGGCAAACTTCAAACAGTTCCTGCTTCCTCCACCTGAAATGTAACTTTGAACTCACTGAAATGACATATTTATTTCATCTGCTGCTAGTACGGATTCTTACCACTCTGGTTGGTGTGAATGCGCGCTGAAAAATTAGCTTTTAAAAGCTTTTATAAGTGTATTTCTGTGTTCTTATGATCCTTTCAGCAACGCGTGTGCCATCACCGCAACCACATCCAGAACTTGGATCGACCGTCGGCAGTATCAAATTTCGTTTGCCGGACGTTTTTGGCGTGTGCGCGCAAGCTCCTTATTCTTACGTGGTGTTCGTATGTGTGTGTGTCGTATGTAGGAATGGTATGTTTTTTTTTTTTTTTTCTTTTCAAATTAATTTATTGAGCCACCAACCACCGGCCTGGGGTGTTTTTTTGCGTAATTGAAGGAACACTCCCCTGGTGGCGCGGATGGCTCATTTTTTACCCCGAAATGTAAACGGTTCGTGTTTGAGGTGATTGTACCCATTCCGAGATAACCATAACTTCCCCCCAGGGCTCCAGGAGGACTTTGGCAGGCAGAGGTGGAACAGAGAGTTATAACATCTAGATTGGGTGTTGATTCGACAATGTTTAGTCACACCTTGGACCAGGTCATCGTTAGTTATTCATCCCGATTTCGTAAGGTGTCGCAAT
>NC_051862.1:133033523-133088523 GCF_015732765.1 Culex quinquefasciatus | reverse complement strand
TGCGGTCATTAGCGAGGATTTGCCGATTTGAAAGGGGAACACTTTTTTTAAGAGGGGCCATTTCGGCCGTTTCATCGAGGAAGAGCTACTTTACAAAACGATTATGAGCTGGCGATCGTTAAAAAGGCTCATGCTAGTGGCGAGCCAGCTTCTGCTGATGAGTTGTTACTGGAACCGTTTTTAAGGGGTTGATGGGGGAGAGGGACCCCTTCGCCAACCAGATTAAAGTGGCAATTTGTGGCTAATTGTTGTGTGAATGGCCGCGAGACGCGTTAAAAGCCTTGTGGGGTCTTGAGAGGGGACTGGCAAAAGTAGCAGCAGCAGAAACGATCATAATTGCACGATCTTTAGTGTCATGAACGGGGGACCCAGGGGCAGGTAAATAGGAACTTCTTTTTTAAAGCAGTGGAGGCCTGTACGGGTTGATATCTGTACGGTGAAGTCAGCGTACACGCGCTTTGGAGCAGGAAGACAATATGGTTGAATTAAGGTCAAGGGCAGCAGGTAGTGCTGGGGGATGTAATGGAGATTGCACTTGACACTTGAGTATTGTTGCGCACAACTGTTCAAGTCAAGCACTCAAAATCGTCAAGAATCCCAAAAGTCATACCCAGTTTATTCAACTGAGTTGCATTTTGTGCATAAATGGAGCACTTGATATTTTTTAAGAATCCATTTATATTTTGCAAAAAAAAATACAGAATAATAATGAACAATGCATTTCGCGATACTTTTCGTTACAATATTTTTTCACCTTGGCTTGAAAATTAATATTTTTTTCGATTCTCAGAAAAAATGAGTTTTTCAATAAGCATTTCAATGCTATTTATACAAAGAGACGAGTTGTTCCTATTAATTCCGCTATTTTATATTCATAGTAATGCATTCTGCTAAAACGCTCTATCAAACCACAATTTCAAAGCTGTATGAACTTGGGGTTTACTCACGTAAATCACACTATTTAAAAACAAGTTGATGTTTCTATCTAGGCCTTCTTGGATCGTGATAAAATTATCTTTCGTTTAAAAAATCAGAAATCTATTTTGTTGGTCTCAAACGAAATAATGTTTTTTTTTTAAAGAAAAACAATAAATTCATCCTAATTTCTATAGGTATTAAAAGGTAGTGTAGACATGCAAACCGGATGTTATTCTGAATTTATACATTCAATAGTTAGCATTCAACTAGCTTCCAAGCCGGTGGGAACTCGTGTCAAATGTCACCAACCATGTTCGTCACTATAGTTAGAGTAACTACACATGTTTTAAGTCTACCAGGGCGGTATGGCAGAGCTGGCAGCGGCTTCCATTGTCCAGATTAGCCCATTCAAGCACACAAGGTGCCACGTTACACGAACGCTGATTTGAATGAATTGTGTACAGTTTTGTTGCCCTTTTGGTGTCAAGCCTGCCGTCGTGGCCGGGGTTGTTGGGGGGTTGCCCAAGTCACACTCGCCATAGCGCACCCTTTCCAGCAGCAGTCACAATGGCCACCACAATGCGAAAACCGGAAACCTAACCTCGCGGTGCGGTATTCAAATCTGTGCCGGCAACACTGTGACTGTGGCCTGCGAAGGGGTTTGCCAGGACCCGACAAGCTAGCCATTATGAATGTCCAACCCTGCAAAACTCAATCCTCGCGCAGCAAAATGCTGAACATAGGGGAGGGTTGGCATTAGTTGTTGTCATTATAATGTTAAAATTAAAATGTTATAGTTAAACTTTCGGCAAGATATTTTAATTAAAATGTGAGAGTAAAGTGTTTCAAAAATATATTGAAAATACGCAAAAATACAATCTGCGTGCTTCCCCTAGTTCTCCAAAACGTCATTTCAGCCCGGTACCAGCAAACGGTATGGAACAGGGGACACACTTTAGGAGACGGCCAACGCGCCGCTTACGTAATGCCGACAAGTTGCCGCCACTGCACCATAATAGGATACCCTTCCCGCGAGCGCCCAGATCGTGACCAATTAATTACGCTTGAGGTAACATAATAATTAATCGAATTTTGTGCCTGTTTGGGCATTTGGAGGCAGAGCGCACAATTGATCGGGTGATGCATGGCCGCACTCAGAATGAAAAACTGGCAACAGTGGCGTAACGAGACATGAGTTACTGGAGGCACTGCGATTTGATTGGATTATTAGAGGTTTAGTAATTGTAAATGAAATATTAGGTGCAATAAACTAAGCATAATTTTGATGTGTGCAATAGAGTTTTTCATATTCTCTTAAAGTGTCAAAAAAAGCACAACAATAACGTCTGTCAGACAGATGTAGACACTCGATTTTTCCCATGAATAAAATAAAATTATGTATCAATGGTTGACACGTCCTTGATCAACCACCCAAAACCAGCCATAAAACAGAGACATTAAACATAAACAAAGAGATTAATCCTTATCTCGACCCATTCCCAAGGTATCACCTATCCCGGCTTTCGATTCATGCTTTGCTCACAGTCTCCGTGACCCATCAGGAAGTAATTAAAGCTCGAAATTGATACGATTTCTCAATCTATTTATGCTTTCCAGCCCCGGAATGCCACCCAGCTGCCCAAAAGCCCTCCCCGGAGGCCGCCGTCGGCATCTGCTCAGTCAGTCGTTCCCGAATTTGCCGCCGCCCAAAAAAAACTGAAAGAAAGACAAAATTAGCTTTATCTCACGGGTTTGACAACAAATCGCTTGATTTTAACACCCCTCGTCGTACGGGGCCCCTCGGAGCAGACAAAAGGCTTTAAAACAAAAGATAAAATAATAACCACATGACGAGCGGGCGAACACGGCCAGCCAGTCCCGATCTACGACGATGTCACCACGGTGATGTCGGATCATCAATGATCATCTCACTTCCAGCTTGGTGATCGTTTTCCGGCACAGTGGGAGAAAATGATATGTTTTATGGTTATGTACAAATTTTGTTTCAAAATACAAATATAAATATAAGGTTCACGAAAAATTTCATTTTTTAAGGTTCTGTAACCGTTAGTGTTGTTAAAGTATAACTCAGCAGTGAATAATGTAAAAATTCTAGTTTCATTTTCAATTAATGCATTAAGCAGTCACATTTGATTTTCGAATTATCTGATCCATTCGGAAAAGTTGTAGGAACTGCTTCGGACTTCTCAAAATAGTTACACTTTAAAGCAAATTTGGAAAAATAAGCATTTGAGCAACTCTCTACGAAATCGGCCGATTTCGACCATTTTTATTTTTTGTATTTTTTTATTTGGCTCAAACTTTGTGGGGGCCTTCCCTATGACCAAATTAGCTATTTTGTGTCATTGGTTCACCCATACAAGTCTCCATACAATTTTGGCTGCTGTCCATACAAAAATAGTATGTAAATATTCAAACAGCTGTAACTTATGAGTGATTTTTCTGATCAATTTGGTGTCTTCGGCAAAGTTGTAGGTATTGTTGAGGACAATTGAGAAAAAAATAGGTACACGGAAAAAAAAAATTTGCAGATTTTTTTATCAACTTTTTTTTTACTAAAACTCAATTTCCCAAAATACGTATTTTTTGATTTTCGAGATTTTTTGATATGTTTTAGGGGACAAAAATCCGCAACTTTTGAGCTATAGAGAAAATGGTAAAAAAATCTGCCGCCGAGTTATGATTTTTTGAAAAAATAGTGATTTTTGGAAAAAATTGAAATTTCATGCAAAAACAAATCTGAAGTTATTTTTTAATGCAAAATTGAATTTGCAATCGAAAACTATTCTACAATTTTTTTGATAAAGGGCTCCGTTATCAAGATATAGCCACCGAAAGCTTGATTTTAACAAAATATTTGCAGTTTTTCGAATTTTAAAAATAGTGACCATGAGCGACCATTTCTAAAAATATTTTTTTTTGAAAAGTTCAGAAAATTTGCTATAAAATTGTCTAAGAGACATTGAAGATTGGACCTCTGGTTGTTTAGATACAGCGGCTTAAAGAAAAAAAAAACACGAAAATTGAAGTTTTCTAAGTCCCACCCAAACAGCCCACGATTTTCTAATGACGATATCTCAGCAATTAATGGTTCGATTTTCAATGTTAATACATGAAACATTTGTGAAATTTTCCGATCTTTTCGAAAAAAATATTTTGAAAAAAATTAAATCAAGACTAGCATTTTAAAAGGGCCAAACATTGAATATTACGCCCATTTAAAATGTTAGTCTTGATTTATTTTTTTTCAAAATATTTTTTTCGAAAAGATCGGAAAATTTCACAAATGTTTCATGTATTAACATTGAAAATCGAACCATTAGTTACTGAGATATCGACATTAAAAAATGGTGGGTTGTTTTGGTGAGACTTAGAAAACTTTAATGTTCGTGTTTCTTTTTCTTGAAGCGGCTGTATCTCAGCAACCCGAGGTCCTATCTTCAATGTCTCTTAGACAATTTTATAGCAAATTTTCTGAACTTTTCAAAAAAATATTTTTAGAAATGGTCGCTCATGGTCACTATCTTTAAAATTCGAAAAACTGCAAATATTTTGCTTAAATCAAACTTTTGGTGACTAGGGGAACTATACCCTTTCTCAGCCTATTTCTATTATCGGCCTATCAGCAATTTGAACATGAATTAAAGCTTTCATAAAGAGTTTTTGACTGTTCCAAAGTAATAAATAGCTCAAATGAAAGTGAGCAAGCAACTTTCCATTGTTGATCCATCTGAAAATGTTGATTTAATAGCGGAAAACGGCAAAAGTGATGAGAATTGGTCGAACGGCTTAATGTGATTAAAATGGGTATATTTCCCCTATATCTTGAAAACGGAGCCCTTTATCAAAAAAAATGTAGAATAGTTTTCGATTGCAAATTCAATTTTGCATCAAAAAATAACTTCAGATTTGTTTTTGCATGAAATTTCGATTTTTTCTAAAAATCACTATTTTTTCAAAAAATTATAACTCGGCGGCAGATTTTTTGACCATGTTTCTCTATAGCTCAAAAGTTGCGGATTTTTGTCCCCTAAAACATATCAAAAAATCTCGAAAATCAAAAAATACGTATTTTGGGAAATTTAGTTTTAGTGAAAAAAAAGTTGATAAAAAAATCTGCAAATTTTTTTTTCCGTGTACCTATTTTTTTTCTCAATTGTCCTCAACAATACCTACAACTTTGCCGAAGACACCAAATTGATCAGAAAATTCACTCAAAAGTTACACACCCAAAATTCAGAATCGAGATAATCGTTCTCTCAAAATTTATTGAGGGCTCAGTGCCAAAATCGATAGAATAATGGTACCAACTCACACCATCATAACAAATGAGTTTATTCGTTAGTTGAATCAATAAATCTCCAACAAGTGTCATACATCGACTTCTGACTTCTCCTTGGCCACCAAGCTGTGGTGGCCGAGACAGCTAAGTCATTGGATTGGTTTGTCAAAGGTCTCTGGTTCGATTCCCGTTGTCGACATTTTTGGTTTTTTGTTTGACGGATGAACTTTTTTTGCAAATGAACCTCGAGAGAATAGTTCCATCTCGAGCTGTGTTCTCTGCGTCCGTGAATGGTACCACTATTCTCTCGACTCGAGACCATCATTCTCTCGGACTAGCGCTGCCAGTTTTGGGTGCAGCTGTTTGAATATTTACATACCACTTTTGTATGGACAGCAGCCAAAATTGTATGGAGACTTGTATGGGTGAACCAATGACACAAAATAGCTAATTTGGTCATAGGGAAGGCCCCCACAAAGTTTGAGCCAAATCAAAAAATACAAATAAAATCCATTTCCGGTTGTGGTAGAGAATTGCTCAGGGGGCAAATTTTGACTGATTTTAGCGTGACGTACTTTATGGATGTAGCCCTAACTTTACAAGATATCGAAGATGGGTAGGGACAACTCATATTTTTAGTAGAGATTTAAGCTTCTAAGACCCATTATAAAAATGTAAGCTTCCAAGACCCGTTATGAAAACAGCTTGAACTTTTTAGACAATTAACCAATTAGAAGAATTTATCTTTTAAAACATTTATGATTTTCAAGTCAAGTACATTTCAGATTTTGCTAAACATCTCGATATCATAATCTGATTGGTGCCCAGCATCTAA
Organism: Culex quinquefasciatus; assembly: GCF_015732765.1. Lineage (NCBI taxonomy): Eukaryota > Metazoa > Arthropoda > Insecta > Diptera > Culicidae > Culex > Culex quinquefasciatus. Next base: position 133,082,467 of record NC_051862.1, on the reverse strand, counting down.
TTGACCCCCTGCCCATAAGAATGCGTATGATTTGAACCATGAGTCCTCTACAACAAGAAGTACAGTGATTAAAAATAGATAGAAGAGAACATTCGTCCCAATGAAAAAAACTACAAAAAATTATAATAAGGAAAACTTCAGTTTATCCTTACGTTTGATTTTCATTCAAAAATAAACTTTCATAAACGATTAGCATTAGCATTAGCATTAGCATTTGGAGGACGCCCCACCACCGGAAGGCTCCACAACGCTTATCCCACTGTTTGGTCTGGTTGTGTTAGACCCTCATCCGGAACAATAATCCAACACGGGAGATACCATGTCTTCATCTTTTGATGAGTGTGTAATACAGCCCAGGGCATAAGGGGGTCCACGCCGGGTCCAAGCTATCCTCGGGGAAATGAAGGAATGTTAGTAAGCACCTATCTAAAGTGCGCAGGGACCCCTACGTCACCTTAGTGGTATAGATGTTTGTAGGGAGGTTTTGGACTCAATGTTAGTAGGAGAGGTAGAACCCTAGGATATACCCCGAAAGGTATTGCGGGCGAATCAAGTAGAGTTAGTTTTTTTATTATTAAACGTATACTTGTAACTGTATAGTGTAAAAGATAGATGATTTATATGTTTCATATTTTAAACCACGGCAGAAACAACGCGACGAAGCCGTGCATGATTAAATCGACTGTAGTATTACTAAACCAACTATTTTCTCTGGTGAAAGCAATGCTGATTAAACACAGTTTTAACAAGTAAGCTATTAAACTCATGCTACCGACTGTAAGAGTACACAACAAAAATTATTTTCCTTTAAATAATTATGTGTTTTAGCGAAATTCGAGGTTATAAATGATTTAACGCATAATTGAACTTGTGATTTTAAACTCTTACAGCGATGCGGAGTGAACATTAATTATTTATATATTTGTTTTATTGGAATGTAAGGCTGGATTTTCATGGATTATGCAACGACATCGAGAGCACGAGCATCGAACCAACTCGATGCTCATGGCTTGCGTTACTTCATTTAGCTTGGACACAAACCCAAAATCGACTTTCCGGAATAAGGAACACTTGCATGCAAGTTAACGAAGGATGGAAAATGACATATTCAAACGTAAATAAAGCAACATTTGCGTGGCGGTCGGAATTCCAGCACAACTTTTGAAATAAGCTGATGTTGCTCAATAAATCTTTTTCAAATGGTCGTATGAGTAGATTAGCGTCCTACGGGTGAAATTGGAATCACGAAAATGACAATAATTCAGTGAAAACTCAAACAAATTTGCATACTTCTTTGTTATTTGGACTCGTTAGAATGTCTATTTTCCAAAAATGACCCACAAACCCGGAAATGTTCCGGTGGCCGGAGATATTCCGGTGGGTCACTGGGTCAAACAGAGACAAAAATTGCCATTTTTGGGTCCCGCACAATTTTGTTAACAGAAATCATGGAAAAAACATAATTTTCATGTTACGATCTTTGTTTTACCCACAGACAGTGCTGACCATGGATTTTGAACCAACGGATTGAGTGGACAGGTTCCCTACCCCGGGGAACAGGTTAAGGGACGGTCAGAAATAAAACTATTTCTATCATGGCAATATTGGTGTTAAAGTTCATCTTTTTCAAAATCGAGCTCATCTATGATCCCCAAAACCACTTTTGGGCCGATCTGGCTACTTTGTTACCGGTTCCCGGCACTCCGGTGAAACCCGGAATATGGCAAATTACGGGATTATTTCTGAACAAGTTTTGACAAGACAATATGGATGTCAAAGTTCATCATTTGCAAAATCAAGCTCATCCATAATCCCCAAAACCACTTTTGGACCGATCTGGCCACTTTGGGACCGGTTCTCGGTACTCCGATGAAACCCGGAATTTGACAAGTTACGGGATTTGCAAAATATAGCTCATCCAAGAAATTCAAGAAATTCAAGAAATTTAAGAAATTTAAGAAATTTAAGAAATTTAAGAGATTTAAGAAATTTAAGAAATTTAAGAAATTTAAGAAATTTAAGAAATTTAAGAAATTTAAGAAATTTAAGAAATTTAAGAAATTTAAGAAATTTAAGAAATTTAAGAAATTTAAGAAATTTAAGAAATTTAAGAAATTTAAGAAATTTAAGAAATTTAAGAAATTTAAGAAATTTAAGAAATTTAAGAAATTTAAGAAATTTAAGAAATTTAAGAAATTTAAGAAATTTAAGAAATTTAAGAAATTTAAGAAATTTAAGAAATTTAAGAAATTTAAGAAATTTAAGAAATTTAAGAAATTTAAGAAATTTAAGAAATTTAAGAAATTTAAGAAATTTAAGAAATTTAAGAAATTTAAGAAATTTAAGAAATTTAAGAAATTTAAGAAATTTAAGAAATTTAAGAAATTTAAGAAATTTAAGAAATTTAAGAAATTTAAGAAATTTAAGAAATTTAAGAAATTTAAGAAATTTAAGAAATTTAAGAAATTTAAGAAATTTAAGAAATTTAAGAAATTTAAGAAATTTAAGAAATTTAAGAAATTTAAGAAATTTAAGAAATTTAAGAAATTTAAGAAATTTAAGAAATTTAAGAAATTTAAGAAATTTAAGAAATTTAAGAAATTTAAGAAATTTAAGAAATTTAAGAAATTTAAGAAATTTAAGAAATTTAAGAAATTTAAGAAATTTAAGAAATTTAAGAAATTTAAGAAATTTAAGAAATTTAAGAAATTTAAGAAATTTAAGAAATTTAAGAAATTTAAGAAATTTAAGAAATTTAAGAAATTTAAGAAATTTAAGAAATTTAAGAAATTTAAGAAATTTAAGAAATTTAAGAAATTCAAGAAATTTAAGAAATTTAAGAAATTTAAGAAATTTAAGAAATTTAAGAAATTTAAGAAATTTAAGAAATTTAAGAAATTTAAGAAATTTAAGAAATTTAAGAAATTTAAGAAATTTAAGAAATTTAAGAAATTTAAGAAATATAAGAAATTTAAAAAATTTAAGAAATTTAAGAAATTTAAGAAATTTAAGAAATTTAAGAAATTTAAGAAATTTTTAAAATTTAAGAAATTTAAAAAGTTTAAGAAAATTAAGAAATTAAAAAAATTTAAGAAATTTAGGAAATTTAAGAAATTTAAGAAATTTAAAAAATTTGAGAAATTTAAGAAATTTAAGAAATTTTAAAAATTTAAGAAATTTAAGAAATTTTAAAAATTCACGAAATTTAAGAATTTTATTTTTCAAATTTAGGACATTCATGAAAATAAAAAAAAAATCAAGTCATTCTAGAAATTTAGGAAGCTATAAAAATTTAAGAAATTCAAGAAATCTGAGAATTTTATTTTTCAAATTTAGGGAATTAATGAAACTAAAAAATCTAGTCATTCTAGAAATTTAAGAAGCTCTAAAATTCATGAAATTCAAGAAATTCAAAAACATCAAAAAATTCAAGAAATTCAGAAAATTAAAGAAATTCAAGAAATTCGAGAAATTTAAGAAATTCTTGAAATTTTGAAATTCAATATGTTCAAGAAGTTTAAGAAACTCAAAAAATTCAAGAAATTTTAGAAAAACTAGAAACTCAAGAAATTCAAGAATTTCAAGAAATTTATGAAATTAAGAAATTTAAGAAACTCAAAAAAAGCTTGAAATTAAAATTCATAAATTTCAAGATTTTTTTAGAAAAAAAAATCAATTAGGCTTAAGAAATTTAAGGAATTTTAAAAATTTAAGAAATTTAAGAAATTTCAAAAATTCACGAAATTTAAGAATTTTATTTTTCAAATTTAGGACATTCATGAAAATAAAAAAAAATCAAGTCATTCTAGAAATTTAGGAAGCTCTAAAAATTCAAGAAATTCAAGAAATCTGAGAATTTTATTTTTCAAATTTAGGGAATTAATGAAACTAAAAAATCTAGTCATTCTAGAAATTTAAGAAGCTCTAAAATTAATGAAATTCAAGAAATTCAAAAACATCAAAAAATTCAAGAAATTCAGGAAATTAAAGAAATTCAAGAAGTTCGAGAAATTTAAGAAATTCTTGAAATTTAAGAAATTCTATATGTTCAAGAAGTTTAAGAAACTCAAAAAATTCTAGAAATTTTAGAAAAACTAGAAACTCAAGAAATTCAAGAAATTTATGAAATTAAGAAATTTAAGAAACTCAAAAAAAAGCGTGAAATTAAAATTCAAAAATTTCAAGATTTTTTTAGAAAAAAAATCAATCAGGTTTAAGAAATTTAAGGAATTTTATAATTTCAAATAAGAAAATTGAAAAACATCTAGAAATTCCGGAATACAAAGGGACACTCCATAAACTACTTGGACACCTTGAGGGGGCCCCCTCCTCTTTAAAATTATTACATTATGTGGAGGCGAGACGTTTTAAAACTGATCAAAACTTTTATTTTCGACAGGCCAACTGTTTTGGTTTTTTCTCATAAATTTTTCAATCTTTCCACCGTGACTCTTCCGCTTCTGCAGCGCCATTTAACCGATGGACTCCGCTTTTAACTCCCACGAACCCATCAACTCCTTCGGCGTGGCCGTCGCCGCTGCCATTTTGCTTTGGAACACCATTAACCTGTTTTTGTGGAGCGTTGTGCCGGAACTAATCTACTGGATCTCCCGTCTTGCCACTCGTGGACATTTCATTGAGCACATGCAGCACGTTGTGCGCCAGAAACGGGTCCAGCCGGACGTGGTCTCATCGCAAAGCCGCCGCAGTGAGGGTTTCCAACTCCAACGATACAAAAGTGTCGGTACACTTGTCTTGCCCGCTCTGAAACTGGCCTTCACGGTCAGCGGATCGCCGCTTCTTCTCGAAGTCGTTCTTCTGGCCAATTGTAGATTGAAACCTTCTTCGATCCACCTTGTATCTGGCCAATACCGGCCAATTCCTTCCTCGTCATCCAGCTTTAAACATTTTTCCAACATTGTTTTGACTTTTGGTTGAAATTGCGATGGCAACAAAATCAGCTGTTTTGACAGATCAGTCAGATTTTTTCGTTTCGTTCAGTTTCATTTCCAACATGTTCCCGCTAGTTACCAAGCGTTATTCTGGTTTGTGTCCGGGGTGCAGCGATGGCAACAAAGCGGCGCGGACAAGCATCGTGTTTCGATGCACTGACATTTTAGCAAAGCATGGTCGTGAGTATGCTTTCGATGTCGGTCGGTTTAAAATGCTCGTGCATCGAAAATGAAAAGTCGTAAAATCGTATTTTCGCGACTTTCCGGCAATGAGTGGTATGTTTTATTACTTGTACAGTCATTTTACATTAATATAAAATATCTTTGAACATTATCTCTTTGAAAAAATGAAGTTTGCAACAAAATTCGACCACAAGCATCGAAAGCCGCTTTCGATGTCGGACATCGAAAAATCCATGAAAATCCACCCTAAGAGTTAGAAGTTGAATTAAAACGACCGATTGAAAAAACATACTTAGTTAATATTAAAACTTTTTTTGTAATGGGATTAATCAGCATATTTAAAATTATAGAAAAAAACATAATAATGGAAAGTCTTCATCAAGTTTCCAGCTTCGGCATCCGTGAGAATCGGCTAGTGTAATATGCAGCAGTTGTGAAAATTTATGATTATTTATCGATTCAGTCTTAGACAGCCGGCTGTGGAAAGTCTGAATCAAAGTTGCAACTTGTTCGAGAATTAATTTTTGTTTGGTCTCATTTCAATTTCTAAATTTGCGTTATTTCGAGCTCATTTTTACGTAAACCGGAATGACTTATACCACAAACAATAAACCTCCGTTTTATAAATGCTAGAAAAAAAAATATTATGGGATACAAAATTGCGCTGTCCCTGTACCACGCGCACTGTCATCTGTGAGTGCCGTTGCGCATTCTGTGGATGGTAGAATGAGTGACACACGTCGACCAAAGCGGTCGATCTGTCAATCTCTCGCATGGTAACTCACAGCAGCTCAACATGGAGCGAACTCACCGCGAATTTGTGCACACCAACACACCAACCAGTCACGTCATCAGCTTCTCCCTCACACGTCCGTCTCGTGTGGCCGTCATCGTTGTACCAAAAAAACACGAACACACGTTAACTCACTCTCTCTCTCCCTTCAGTCTGGGAGAGAGAAAAAAAGGCGAATAGCGATGACTTTTTGCACAGGACGGCAAAATTGAATCGCTCTAAGACACCAAAAAACACCCAACTTCACAAAAACTTCACTTTTCCCTAGTAGCCCTTACAACTATATTCAAGTTCCACTACATATTCGGCCCAAAAACTCCCGAAAACAACCCAAAATCGTCAAACTAGTTCCCGGCGAAACAAAACGCGACCGATGCCAACATGGCTGCCGAACTCTCTCCAACTTAAGGTTGATGATCACCTTAAAAGAGTAAATATGCTCACTGGGAACCCAAGTAACAACTTTAGTTTTGTAATAGTTTCAAAGAGATTCTGTAGAGTTCCCAAGAAAATTTCAAAAAAATGCCATTTAGTCCTACATGCTGAGTTAAAAGCGAGTTAAATCAACATTAAAACCAAAATGGACTATTTTAGGAGGTTGTCCAGAGTATTATTGAGGAGCATCTTGAGACGTACAAATTTTATTGTGTGTTTTATTAAAACTTTATTGATCTCTTCAAAACAAGAGTAAAACTGTTTGGTTTGGATTAAGGTTTTCTTTTAGTCTGTGCGTATTCTTGAATCCTTCAACAAAACATAAAGCATTTATGTTTTGGTATTTGTAGCAAACCAAAAAGCCTTCGTGATAGACTGAGTAGTTTTCTAATTTACTTGATTGAAAGCAATTATTCCTACATGCAAATACAAAAGGTTGATAGCAGATAAAAATTATTTGACTTCAAATTATTAATGTTTGTATTAGTACCACAAATGAGTTGAGTTTCAACATAAAATGAACCGTGATAGTTATGCCAACATTATTTCATCGAATAATTTTCAAAAATAGCTCGAAAAACTAATATGCGCACTTCCGATTCACTATAAAAAATCAAGATTTTTTTTCAAAAAACAATGTTTTTTGCATATTGTTGCTCCCAAATCCAATATGGCTACGCTTTTCGGCTGCTCGCACCTTCCAGCAACATGGCGAAGTTCATGAAATATAAACGTTCTTGTTTAAATCTACATTAAACCCATTCCTTCTTGAACAGGAGTGGCTCAAAACTTGCCAAGACTTACAAGATTTATAAAAGTTTTACAACGGCTTTAATCAGATCCAACAAAATTTATCATGGCTTTCATCAAGATCAAATCGCACAAGGCGGGGACGTAGCGCATGCGTGTTTTCTCAGCTGCAAAAAGATCGTCATCGGTGGTGGACAACTTGAATTTCAAAATAACTGCATAAAAAAACACAGGCTTGCATTTCAAAGGTACCGTAAAACGGGGTGACTTTGATAGCCGGGGTGACTTTGATAGGTTTGCGATTTTTCCGCAAAATGAAGAGTACATTTAAAATACGTAAGGAATGGTTCAGAAACATACTGACCGTGGTAGAGAAGTGTTCAAAGTACCTCAAAAAGAACTTTTCATAAATTTTTGAAAGGTTTATAAAGTTAGTTAACTATAGTTAAGAAAATGTTGATGGAAGTCATTATTTTAAACTGCTCAAAGTGTCATGATTTTCTCAATGATCATGATTTTTAATCGGAAAACGGAATGCATTTTCGGATTCTTTGGACAATTTTCTTCTAGGAGAAGGTTAAATAAGTTTGTAAATAATAAATTATATGTGTTTTCGAAACACAGTTGAAAAAAACTCAAAATTTATAGGCATTTTCAGTTGAACAAATTTCATGTAAAATGTGAAAACTTGTGATTCGTGCTTCGAATTCACTATAAAATGCAATACAAATCGATAATTTTATAAACAAAACTAGTTTTAACAAATTTCAGGCAAAATTCCGACTTTTTAACAATTTTACCTAAAATTTATATGTATTTTGTTAATAAAAACTTATAAACTTAGTTAACTTAACATAAACATTGTTTTTTTTTCTTGCAAACTAAATCAGCTACTTTTGTGATGGTACATTTAACGTAAAATAAAGTTAGAACATCTTAAATATGATTTTAACAAGAAAAACTATGACTATCAAAGTCACCCCGGAATTAAAACTAAGAATTTTTAACGTAACTATTTTTCTAAAGACTATTGAAAAAACTTTTTTTTCCAAAATAGTGCATGGAATTTGTGTGGCCTACCCCAGTACATGTTTTAAAAATAATAATCTTGAGGAAAACCTTACCTGTTGGAAAATATTTCAAAAACAAATTGAAATCCTATCAAAGTCACCCCGGTTTACGGTATTTATTTATTCGAATAACTCATCCAAAATTAAACACACATCTGGTCACTTGATGAAAAATAAACACAACTTTTTCATGTAGGTTGATGAACGCTGTACAAATCATCACTTTCACATTGTAATCATCGCAAACTTTTACCAAATTGTGCGTACTTGTACCTTTATCTCACCAGCACAATAGACAGAATATAACAAATAGTAATGTTAATAGATTTAAACAGTTAATTTCAGAAAAAAATAGGAAACACTTGCAAAGGGCACCAATCAATCTTCGAGCGCAGCTGTCAGTGGTTATGCGTAGCAATACATAGAATTAAATCTGATGGGTTTTATTCCAGAGAAATTTAAGGTGTTAAAGTTTAACTGATTGCTTTTCGTATACCATGAACATTTATAACAGTATTTGTTAAAACTCAAAAGTTTTTCAGTTTTTCAAATGTCAACCAAGCATGAGGACGTCCTCATTAGACGCCATTCCATCCAATTCTACTAAAAACTGGTTCAGGTTTATTCCGACGTTCATTTCGATACACTCCGATCCGTTTAAGCTGAGGAATGGAACCTGCACCTTGGTGGCCACTGCCTTCGCCAACAGTGTCTTCCCACTCCCAGGGGAACCCAGCAGTAGAGCACATTTGGGAACCTTTGCCCCTAGCCGATCCGGTGCCTCCAAATTATCGACAAATTACATCATATCCTGCCCAGCGACCAGCGACGTTTTGAAGAAAACACCCTGACTTCCATTCACTGGATCCACCGCGTAAGCTTGGCTCGCTTCATCTGCTTATCACACCGATCGTTTCCGGATACCCCTCATCCAATTCAACCGCGCAATTATCACTCCCGTGGCCACCAGCGTAAACAGAATCTTCCCACTAATGTCCCCGCTCCGTTTAAACTGCATCGAAACCCCATCCTTAATTCCCAAATGCGCCAAAACCTGCCTCAGCTTCTCCTCAAACTTATCCATGTCCGCGGCACGGCAAAAAAAAAAAGGTGAGTTTTGCGTTACTCACATCGATAAGTCGAAGTGACAGTTTAAATCTAACAGGAATGTATGAATGCTATTTGAAGACGGAACCGATTTAAAGCAGGCTTGGTTAATGTTAATAAGCAACACAATAATCTCTTCAAGATAGCTTAAAGTGTTGCGAATAAAACCGAATTAAAACTCTACAATGAATTCTTAACATTATCTTTAAGAAATCTTAAACCTATTATTAAGTGTTGTGTCAATGAAACCAGTAGGTTCTAATAAAAGTCATAGTAAAACTTTGTAGCATTTTTTAAAACTATTATAAAAATATATAAGAATATAAGGCATTTCACTTGTTACTTGGGAATACTGACCGGTAGGGAATGGGTTTCGACTAGCGGCGTGCTGGGTTTCTAATCCAGAGGCCGTGAGTTTGATACTCGTACCGGGATGATGAAGTTTATCACGATGTGTTGAAGCCTCTTGAACCCACTTCCGGATTTCCGGAGCTCTCAACGGTGCAGGAAAAGATCGTGTGCTGTTGAACCTGCAGTTTAAGAAGAACATCAGAATCGCAATTTAAAGCAAAACACAATCACGACATTTTTAGCAACTCCAGCTGGTGCTGCTAGCCACCGGTGGACCGATTCCTAAAGGTAGCAAAATAAACTTTCATAAACGATGCAAACAAAATAATCTTGCTGTTTTCAAATATTGGATTTTTAAAGGTTTGTGAACTTTTTCACCAACATATAATAAACAATTTTCTGTTTATGTTTATAGTGATTTTAAATTTATACTTTACTATATTATCCATTTTTGCCATGCTCTCCAACACCCTTTCCAACTGTCAATGCTTGTCACCATCCAGGAGTGCCAAAGCAGATCATGATATTGGAGAAATTCTCTTCCGAGCGTTGAGGCCTGTTTTGTACTCGAAGACAACGACGACGACGTGTGACGGACCGAAACTTGAAAGTTTACGAGGACCACCTTTCATCGGGGCCATAAACTTGGTACGAACATCTTGCCAGAAAGCCAGCCATCCGGCAAAGAAATAGACACAGCAAGAAACCATAAAAACAAAAGAACATCAACGCCATCATCGGCGACGAACCCGGTCTTCGATTTTTCCTAGTCCGCAGCTTGCTTCTATCCCGGTCGTTGAAGTTCGAAAGACAATAGAAGAATTAATCATCATTTCCAACAACATGTCGATGGTCCTCCGGAACACGATCGGAGGGGGCAATTCCGAAGGTCCCTCGAAACGGCGTTCGAGTGTGGCACATTCCATTCACCAGGGCTGAAACAACTCAATCGAACAAATCTTATCGAGCATCGGATTAATAATCAACGCGTTGACAAATTCCACCCCAAAATTCCAAAACCTTTCGACCACACCACAGCCCGAATTAACTTGTACACATTCCGCTGCTGGAACAATTCCGCCTCACGCGCGTCCCTAATTAAATTAATGACCCCATCTCATCTTATCTGGTCGATTCCATCGGGCACCATTTTTCACGGCCCCGTTAGTGGGTAAGTGTTTCACACCTTTTCTGGTTTAGGTTGGGCTTACTGAATGAGCGACGCGTCATTCAACCTTAAGCATGATTGATTTTACTAATTGATGGACATTTGTTTGGGGGGAATTTTGCAGACTGGTTATTTAATGATATTGTTTGCTTTCATAAATTTAAGTTGATCATTCAACACAATTGAAAAGTTTTAAGAGATAAATTTATTGCATACATATTTGTTACCGTATTTATTGATAAAAATGCATTTCTTTTATCTCAAATGCTTTGAATCCTTAACTTGAAAATTTTTTGTTTCTATTATCTAGTTGGTTTCTAACAATGATTGCATTCTTTTCAAAAAAGAACCTAATCGGACTGTAGTCCCGCCCAAGCAATACTTCGTTTGAACATAACTCAAATCTCCCGCCATAACTTGAAACCGGCATTGCTGAAATCGGCACCAGAACAACCGCAAATGCCAACCTCCGCACCGTCGGTATCGTTGGCTTGAAGCGTGACAATTCGCCTGTCTAAATCTGATCGAAACTAGCTGTTCATTTGCTTGCGTATCGATATCGTGTCGTGCGAGGCTGTCCTACAACGTTTACCCAAGTTTCAATCCTACCCCCTCCACAACTCCCTATCTATTTGAAGTTGGTTGGCTCGTGCCGTCGGGTGGTTAGTGACAGTAATTAAATTACATACGTTTTAACTACCCCTTCCTCCATTTTCACCACATGCCATGCAACAGGATCAATGTTTGTCGGGTTTACACTCGTTGGCACATGGAATTAATTATACTGGCAATGTTTTCACCAAATTGGTGAAAAACTTTCCGACCATCGCAGTACAAATCAAGCCGCGAGCCAAATAAATCTCACCGATCAACGCGCGGTGGACTCTTGCAATGAGATCCTTTCAACGCGTTTAGTCCGACGAAAAGATGCAATCCCACGTGCCGCCGGTCGTTGATTAATCCACTTGAAGTAACTTCCTACCTGGTGTCACTTTTAGGGGACAAACTTATACTTTAAGGATATTTTCAAAATCAACAAAAACATTCAACTGGAAACTGAAAAATGACCTTAGAACCTGGTATTTGGTACATGGTACATGGTACTCTTGGTACTTGGTACTCTTGGTACTAGGCACTCTTAGTACTTGGTACTCTTGGTACTCTTGGTACTCTTGGTACTCTTGTAACTTTTGGTACTCTTGGTACTTTTGGTACTCTTGGTACTCTTGGTGCTCTTGGTACTCTTGGTACTCTTGGTACTCTTGTAACTTTTGGTACTCTTGGTAATTTTGGTACTCTTGGCACTTGGTACTCTTGGTACTTGGTACTCTTGGTACTTGGTACTCTTTGTGCTTTGTACATTGAACTTGGTACTCTTGGTACTCTTGTTACTTGATACTCTTGGTACTTGGTACTCTTGGTACTTGGTACTCTTGGTACTTGGTACCCTTGGTACTTGGTACTCTTGGTATTTGGTACTTGGTACTTTTCTTACCTGTACATTGCAACGCTGAATAGAATTTTTAAAATTATAATTTGTAGTTTTTTTGGCTTTCTCAGTCAAATAAACAAATTCTGCATACCAGTTGAAAACAAACAATCGAATAAAATTATAATTTTTGAATTTGAATCTTTGAGTTTCAAAAAATGATTTTGACATTCACTATGGCAGGTTTCAGTTGAGATTGCCTAAAAATGCAAAGCTTTTCTCTCACAAGAAAAGTAATTTTCAAAATAATTCATCGCATCTCAATTGCACTGTAATCTCGTCGCAGATTTTGAAGGTGTTCCACGCCATGGCCACAGATAAATCTCGGACAAATTCAAACTGACAACCACGCAGCCCACAGTCCGGTCAGGATCAACCTCTGGGACGACTATTAGGGCAGTTCTCGAAAAGGGGCGCGTGATGGTGAAAAGTGTTTTAAATGTTTCGACAAAATATTGCCGCCTGATGGATTCCATTGAGAGACCACGGCCATTTGCCAAGGGTTGGGCCAAAGAGTGGACAATTTTGTTCCGTTGAGTTGCTCCGTCCTCCTCGGGTGATCCCATAAATCCCGCGCGGTTGCGATTCCGCGTGCGAACCTGAGAACTTCGAGGCGATCAACGTGAACGCTAAAGGCCACTGCTGCCTGCCGGCACCGTTGGGACCCTGAAGCGTTGAAAATTGAAAATTATGCGCTACAAGCGACAGTGGGAGGAGAATTTCACCCACCCAGTAAGTTTTTTTTTTATTGCTCTGTGAGGAAGTGCAGCAGGGATGCCATTTTTCCGGTTTGATTGAATTCAGCTTCAGCTTTTTTATAATTGTTTAAAAATCAAAATATAAATTATATCATTACTATAAATGAAAACAGTTTTTCAAGAATGAGAGAAAGAAGAAAAGTTTGTTTACATAGTTGTCAACCGTGCTTAGTGTTTTTCAACTATTTTCTGTGATTTACTCACCAGATTTCTCTAAAACTACTTCGCACCGTTTCTCAAGTGCTCACTAAACCCCTGTATGGTGTTAGTCGGATAAAATACCGGTTAAATTGTGTTTCTCGCGTTACAAACAAAGTGCGATTTCACCCAGAACTGGTGTTGCATTGTTCGACTTTTTGGGCCACCGTAGACGCTGTCGGTTGTAACAACAATATCTACACTCTACGAGAGAACAACCCAATTAAATTGCACGGACGGTGTACTCATCGCTGATTACTCTTTTTACCCAAATTGAGGAGCCCTCCGAGGGGGACGACACTCACGCAAAATGGGCTGCAAGCAGTGTTTGAAAAAAGTTTCTGACCAGGACCGCATAGCATGCCGCGGGTATTGCGGAGCAATTTTCCACATGATTTGCGCCAAGGTGGACGTCCCGCTGCGGGAACAGCTGGATTTGAACCAGACGCAAGTATTCTGGATGTGTGGGGAATGTGCCAAATTGTTCTCCAACAGTCACTTCCGCCGCGTCGTTAAGGACCACGATGGGGGCAACTCGGAGATTGCCGAGTCGATGAAAACAATGCAGAACGACATCGCGAATCTTACGTCGACGATTACCGACCTGAAGGAGAAAGTCCAGACCCAATCGACATCATTGTCCACACCCACGTGGCCAAACAAACGACAGCGCGGCTCCAGCACAGATACTCCCGTGAAGGTCGCTATTCCAACCGCCTCTCGCGGAACGAAGGCTATGAATTCAGTTCCAGTAATCGCAGCTGAGCCGAACGACCTGTGGTACCTGTGGCTCTCCAGTTTCCCCCCGAGTGTCACGGATGAGGACATACACTCGATGGTGAAAGAGTGTCTCTCCGTCGAAGACGACGATCCCATCGTCGTAAAGATGCTCGTGAAGAAGGGTGTCGACGTTTCCACACTCTCGTCGGTGACGTTCAAAGTCGGAATCGGCCGGGACTACCGTGAATCGTCCATGGATGCAGCCAACTGGCCGGAAGGACTGTCTTTCCGCGAGTTCGTGGACATCGACCGTAGACCAGCGCCCACCGTATTGCCATCGGGGTTTTCGAGGCGCCGCCTGGAATAATCTCGCAACGTCGTAGTCAGCCATCATTTGCCGCTCTGCCATCACCGGGACGCCTGTTAGAAAGACCTATGGAAGCCCCCAATCACCCCGTCACAGTCGAGTTCCCAGCCAGCGACCAGCACAGCCGTCCCGGGCCTGTGTTCGGGTGTCGGGAGGGTCTTCAGGCCACATTCACAGGCGAGTACCATCCGTTATCAGATTTATCGTGCCCTTACAGTCCTTCGACTTCCAGCGTGCAGCCATGCCACTGGTTTGCCTTACACGGAACGACTTCTCATATTGCTGCCTTGTCATCACCGGGACGCATGTTATATGGTCGTAAGGAAGCCCCCAAACGCTCTGACGCAGTCGCGTTCCCAGCCAGCGACCAGCACAGCCGTCCCGGACCTGCGTTCAGATGTCGTGAGGGTCTTCCAACCTACTTTCAGAGGCCAGTATCCAATCACCAGCTCGAATGACTGTTTCGACCTTGACATTTTCTCGGATTCCAGCCAAAGTCCTGAACCAGGTCGTGACCCAAACCAAGACAGCCACCTGACGATACGACCATCACCGGGACGCACGGTATACGGCACTATGGAAGCCCCGATCACTCCGTCACAGTCGAGTTCCCAGCCAGCGGCCAGCACAGCCGTCCCGGTCCTGTGTTCGGAGATCGAGAGGGGGTCTTCCAAGCCGCCCCCACAGGCGAGTACCGTTCAAATCAAGTGACTTCTTGCTCTGAAAATTCTTCAGCTTTCAGTTCTCGGCCGAGTACAAGTCACCAGCATGACAGAGCTGCCCGTGAGCCTTTCACGGAATCGCAGGCTCCCACCCCGCCTTCGTCAACAGACACCAATGCTAGTGGAACGTGTCAGCAGATCCGGTTCTACTACCAGAACGTACGAGGATTAAAAAGTAAAGTGGACGAGTTTTTCCTGAATTGCCTTGATTGCGACTACGACGTCATTATGCTGACCGAAACCTGGCTGGACGACTCAATAAATGCTGTGCAGCTGTTTGGAAATGCTTTTGAAGTGTTTTCTACTCATCGCAACGCCGGAAACAGCCGCCGTACCGTGGGTGGCGGTGTACTCATAGCTGTCCGGAAGTCCTTGGATTCGACTGTATGCGCTGAAGCTGCTGCTGTTAATCTAGAACAAATCTTCGTCAAAATTCAGCTGAAGACGCAGAAGGTTTTTGTCGGCTGTTTCTATCTACCTTCTGAAAAACGCTACGAACATCAATTGGTAGAGGATCACATAACCTGCATTGAATCCGTTGCTGGACTCGCTGATCCAAGCGATTACATTGTGGTCGCCGGAGATTACAATCAGTCCAATCTGGTTTGGAAGGCGCTATCCGGCAATCGCTCGTTCGCCGACCCCCTGCACACGCACACGCGCTGTCGGATGGAAAAAACAACACATGAAGTGCTAATCGATGGTGTCGCTAGAAACAGCTTGCATCAATGCAATCTCGTACCCAATCATCAGAACAGAATCCTTGACCTTATCTTCATCAGTGATGGCGCTGAACGCACTGCAGTGTCTGAAGCGAACGACTCTCTAGTTCCTCTAGATAGGTATCACCCTGCACTGGTTTTCGATCTCTCCGCTGTTTTGGACGCAGAATTCGAAGACGTTCACGACCCCCTCGATCTGAACTTCCGGAAGACAGACTTCAGCGAGCTGATTCGGAGCTTGGAAAACACTGACTGGACAAGTGTTTTAGGATCTTCAGATGTTGATGCAGCAGTTGATATCTTCGGATCTGTCGTACGAGAACTTCTCGCGAGGCACACCCCCTGCCGGCGACCTCCTCGAAAACCGGCTTGGAGCAACGCGAGTTTGCGCGAACTCAAAGGCAACGAGCTGCTGCCCTCGAGCGATACACCCAGCACCGCGGACCGATTACACAAGCCGTGTTTAAAGCTGCCAGCTCCCGATACAAATCTTACAACAAGCGCTGCTACAAAAGCTACATCCAAAAAACACAAGAAAATCTTCGCCGCAACCCGTCGCAGTTCTGGTCCTTTGCAAAATCTAAATATCAAGAAAATGGACTGCCCTCTACTATGGTTTTAGGAGAGACTGTAGCCAAAACGAACGCCGAAAAGTGCACCCTTTTCGCCCAACACTTTGCATCTGTTTTTCAACAACCTGGTCCAGCACCTGCCTCTGAACAGCATCTGGAACTGGTACCGCGCGACGTAGTGGACATCGATGTTTTCGTCGCTTCCAAGGACATGTTAAAACGTGCATCGCTGAAACTAAAGTCGTCGAACGCGCCAGGACCTGACGGCATCCCATCGGTAGTGCTCAAGCGCTGTTTCGAACAACTGTCGGAGCCGCTTTTGAAAATTGTGAACCTGTCCTTGCAACAATCCAAGTTTCCAACTGCATGGAAGAAATCAGTGATGTTTCCGGTGTTTAAAAGGGTGCAAAACGATTGATTGGAAATTACAGAGGAATCACTTCTCTCTGCGCTGGATCGAAGCTTTTAGAAATTGTTGTTGGTGAAGTCATCTCTTTCAATTGCCGCAGCTTCATCTGTCCCGAGCAACACGGATTTATGCCAGGAAGATCTGTCACTTCAAACCTGATGGAATTTACAAACTTCTGCATCGAGAATATTGCGGCGGGTCGACAAGTAGATGCAGTTTACACTGATTTGAAGGCAGCTTTTGACCGCTTGGACCATACCATCGTGCTCCAGAAACTTGCTAAGCTCGGATTCTCATCTCGCATGTGTCGCTGGCTGGAATCATTCCTCAAAGAACGGATAATCCAAGTAAAGATTGGTACATCGCTGTCAGCCGAGTTTTCTAACGGATCGGGTGTCGCACAAGGAAGCAACCTTGGCCCACTTGTGTTCACTGTGTTCTTCAACGACTCCAACGCCCTTTTGTCGACAAATGCAAGCTCCTGTATGCTGACGACTTCAAAATTTTCTTTGCCATCGACAACCTCGCTGATTGCTACGGTCTTCAGTCTCGCCTCGACAAGTTCTCTAACTGGTGTGACGTGAACCGCTTGGAACTCAGCGTGCAGAAGTGCACAACTATTTCCTTTCACCGGAAAACAAGGCGCGAGGTGTTTTCGTTTGATTACTCGCTAGGTGGGCACGTGCTCGAGCGGCTCGAAGTCGTGAAAGACCTTGGGGTCCTACTTGACGAAAAGCTTACCTTCCGGCAGCATCTATCAGCAATAGTAGACAAGGCTTATAGACAGCTCGGGTTTCTGTTCAGAATGGCGCGTGAATTCGATGACCCGCTCTGCCTTCGGTCGTTGTACTTTGCCTTGGTCAGGTCCCATTTGGAATATTCGTCCGTAATCTGGTCTCCTTATCATCAAAACTGGATTGACCGTATCGAGAGAATCCAGAAGAAGTTCGTGTGGTACGCCTGCAGAAAAATGCCCTGGAACGACCCTACACGACTGCCGAGCTACGAAGCACGCTGCAACCTGCTTGGTATCGAAACACTGGAGACGCGACGAACCATTGCGAAAGCTGTCTTCGCTGCTAAGATCCTGACCGCTGAAATTGATTGCCCACATCTTTTATCCCTACTAAATACAAATATTTCTTCCAGAAATCTGCGTCCTCGAGCTGACCAGGGCTTCTCGCACGCTCGTTCGCAAGGACAGACTATCAGCGCAACTCTCCCGTGAGGTCCATTTCTGACGCTTTTAACGACGCCTACAGGTTTTTCGAATTTCACGAACCCGTGAGCAAGTTCCGCGAAAAGCTGCGCGCCGAGTTCAAGGAGAGGACACGAATTCGTTTAAGTAGAAACTAAAATAACAATTTTTTAACGCGTTGTAAATTATGTTTGTATTGTGCTACCTGTAATTGTAATTTATTTTATTTGTAAGAGCATCGAGCAATACCCAACCATTTAGACCATTTAGGTCCGATGGGTTAATAAACAATTCAATTCAACAAGAGAAATTAATTTAAAAAATAAGAGAATTAAGTTGGAGCCAAGGACGGGGAATTCGGGCCTTTTATTAAAACTGGAGTCGGAGTCACACAATCCTGAGAATGCGCAGTCAAAGTATCCAAATCTTCGGGAGCCGGAGTTCGAGTTGCAGTCAGAGTCGGCCATGTTTTTGTTAGATTCGAAGTCGGAGTCAGTGGAGTCAAATATTTAGGAGAACAATACCCTTTTATTTTCACATAACATAAATTTGGCCACACTGCTCTTTTCCTGTGTAAGCTTTCTCATGTTCACACGAGCACTACAACTCCGCGAACAACATTCATTCACCAGAAAAGGATATCGAACGCGGTGTATAATCGATGCATCGAGGTCAAAATTAGCACCAACTCATTGCGCCCAAAACCAAAACCGAAATCAGATCGCCCCAGACTGGCTGTCCCCGACTGCTGCTGGCCCAGGGATCCCCCACGACTGCACTCTCCGAGAGATTCCATCGCACGAGGGCAGCGGAAATGTTCCGTAAAAACACACACTAACATGCGCGAAATATTACTGAAAATCACGAATAAATCACAGTGATTTATTGAAACTTTATTGGAGAGTTGTTTCAGTTTCAACTGTCCCCGACGCGACCTGGCTCCAGGACCGCCGACGCTCAGTTTGGCACGAATTTGGCCACTCGAGACGGCCTCCAGACTAGAACGCTGACAGACGACGGTGATAAATCTCCAGCACGGTGAAATTGGATCAATTTAGAGAGCGTAACCTGGATGACTCAGTGCATGACTAAGCGCTTGCAGTTTGCCTCAATCGCGTTTCTAATTGACTTGGATTGAGTACCCTAGTACGGCCCAACAGGTGTTAAAATGTTGTCGTGTCGCGTTTGAAAAATGGCTGACAGACAGCGCAGCTAGTAGGACTGACATTACACAACTTTGGTGCTCACTGAACAGCACCCGATAAATAATTAAAATGATAATTTAAGCCGCATTTCCATATGATAGTTTATTACATGTTTGCAAACGCTTCCGAGAAGCCGGACTTTTGCAGGCGATTATTTGCATAAAATGCTACTTTTATACGGGTATCAAGTGCAGCCCGTGCAGTTGAAAGGCAATTAGTACTCAGAGGTGGTGGCTGATCTTACACGGCTTAATCCAGACTTCGATATCTGACAGTACGGATTTCGGTACAGTTTAATAGATGATGCTATCGCAAATTACATTATGAAATTATCAAAGAAGATAAACGAACGTTATATGTACATGGTTTATTATTTATTTTAATAAGAGTTGCAAAGTCAAGTAGCTTTTTCAGTTACTACGGCACCAACTACGGCTTTTCAGAATGTAGCGACTGCGACTTCAGCACTCAAAAAGAATCGACTCTATCAACTCCGACAACAACTCCCTGACTCTAACTCTATGAAATTGTTGGCTCCAATTCCGATCTAGGCCCCCAAAAATACCCAAAGATTTGGAATTGTCATTATTAGGTTTTACGCCTTGGCATCATTTGACAGCTTGCGAGTACTGTTTACATGGTGTTCATGTCTATGTAATCAGTGCACGTCATTCTAACCTCCACATCAAGTCGGCTTAAAACCAAATAAGAGCATTTAACATCTCTAAATTGATGTGTTAGAATTTTAAAATTAAAAATTTCTTAATATTTCATTGATTCTGAATTAAATTTAACAGTTCTGAAATTGTTCTAACGAAACCCGGTCAATAATATGAGCAATAATGGCTAAAACTGCTGTAGCGTGCAAATGAATAAGACCATTGCAAATATTTTGGAAATTTACGTTTATCTAGAATTCTGGAAATTTCAAACTGAAAATTAAATTAAATTTGGATTTGATATTTATTGTTTTTCTTTGCAATAAATCCATTTCATTTTATTTTCATCTTTCCGGCATGGAATAATTTTAATGTCAACATAAAAAATCAAGATCATTTATAAAATTTCAGGGAGGCAGCAATCACAAGCAGATTTACACATTTTGTTGGTATAAGTCTGTTCTAACTGAAACCACCCAACTGCTGCCCCAATTTGGCCCATGTGTTTTGAATTTGAAATTAACTTGTTTGCTTCATGTTGCACGATTTTTTTAAAAGCAGTAAAGTTATTAATTGATCCTCACACTTTTTACTCCTATTAATTAAAAACAGAAAACAACTGTGAAGGGCATATCGTTGTACTATTTTAAGACTAACACGACTTACTGATAATACTTTTGTTTCTATTTGGATAAAACTAATAAAATAGATTCCCGGTAATTTAATTGTAGTATTAGGCAGTTGCAAATAAAGTTTCTGTCCCTTGACTCTAGCCAAAGTCGAAGGGAGCAAATAATAATAGAAGTTCCAAACCATGAAATCAACACTTCAATGCAAATTTGTTGTAAAATACACTATACATCAGTACAGATGTTTTTCAATCATTTGTTAAAGAAAAAACAGCTTTTTAAGAATAAATATTATTATGCGAATAAAAAACCTGTTGTAGAGCTAACGAAACGAAACTATTGGCACTACGCCCCCCGGGGCATGGCCTTCCTCTAACGTGGGATTTCTGCTCCAGCGCCTCTGACGAGACAGGAGAAACCGGGACCGACGTTTTACTTCACCATCCGATAGAAGCTCAGTGGATAAGGCGGGAATCGAACCCGCGTCTCATAGCATCATCGGGATCGGCAGCCGAAGCCGCTACCCCTGCGCCACGAGACCCGTTGTAGAGCTAATAATATTTAAATAACTCAAAACATGTTTTAGTAGGTCCAATCATACTACAAATAATCATCAACGCTGAAAAATGCAATTTGCATTGTTTTCAATTGAATGTTTACAATCTTAAAAGTTTTAAAGTTATTTGAAAAAAAAATTAGTCTGATTTTATGACCAGACAATGAAAGATATTCAATTTTTGGTTTGGTTTAAATGGCGTATGATCAAACAAGAATTTGATCATTTTATGTACCTTGAAGCGTTTTTGAGTTCATTTCAGCAGAGTGTTACGTCATAATTTGTTTTAATTATGTGTGTATATGTCAAAAATTACTTTTTGACGGGCATTCAGAGGCCGGTTCCGGTGGCCGTACTGAGCCCAAATCCCAAATATGAGCTTGATTGGACGTAACAAGAGCTGGCGCTCCGCCCTTCAATTTTAAATGGGATTCAACCCGTAAAATAAGATTTTTTCAAAAATGACAATTTTTGAGGCACTTTGGCCACCAATGCGTTTGCCAAAAACATCACTGGCGTGTAGTTTTGAGCTTTCTAGAGCACGGTACAGGCCTTCAAAGTTTGGCAATTTTACGAAAAATCGCCCCCCTGTAAAATCAAATGGCGTCTTGTGCGTCGCGAGGTGCGACGCATATCTTTGAGTGCCAAACATTGAAGGCCTGTACCGTGCTCTAGAGCTCAAAACTACAGTGATGTTTTTGGTAAAGGCATTGGTGGCCAAAGTGCCTCAAAAATTGACATTTTTGAAAAAATCTTTAAAAAATTGAAGGGCGGAGTGCCAGCTCCTGTTATGTCCAACCAAGCTCATAATTGTATATAATCAAGAACTTGAAAAATAATGTGCAACGGTCTTATTGTAATGAATATTTCCAGATGAAATTGATAAACAAATTTGATGTAAGTTGAACACAAAAACGCATACCTCGAAATATTGATTAAAAATATAATTATTAAATAATATTTCAATATGAATAAACAAAAATAAATTTCAACCACCAATTGCCTCTCAAGGCCACTTCTCACAAAACTTTACCAGGCACATCTGCCAACTTGCACAGCTGCCAAATCACTATCACGTTCTTCCCCCCCGAGGCCTAATCGTGTGTCCCCGGACATGGCAGCCTCTTCCAACACCTGTATCTACGGAGTGCTCGTGGTTCCCACCCCGGACGGATTAAGCATAAGTGGCTCGCGGGATTTCACGTAAGGTGTGAATAAGCTTTATTGCGAATTTAGCACCTTATTGCGCAAGGAGTGTGCGCCTCACCATTCAATGACATCGACACGAGCGCTGGCCGATAATTAAACTAATGGATTTTATTTTTATTGAATTTAGTTCTGCCAAGCCAAGTTGTGCGCACTTCACGACGACGACGACGCGGGATTAGGACCAAAGCCCGACCCGACCTTCCCCAGTACGGAGTAAGGTGGAATGTTAAGCTGCGGATAAGTATCTGTTTGTACATTTTATGGTCGCCGTGGTCATTCGCGAACAGGTAGCATTCGCGGATTATGCAGTCGTGCTTATTGGTTCAATTAGCCGTTCGGATCGAAGTGTGGAGCCCGTTATCTGGTTGAAATATGGAGGTTGTAGCAAAGGTGATCGTATTATTATAAACTTATGAAGTTAGATTTCATTTGTCGTGTTGTTGCATATGGTCATTTGATTGAATTATTGCATCTTGATATCAAGCAGACAAGCTAGAACAGCTTTACTGGTGCAACATGTAGTAGCTTTGAATCTAAATAACTTTTAATGTTATGCTAAAACAAATGGACTCAATGCTGGTGCCAAACAAAAATCGGATTACAAAATTTATTGTACTTTTCAAATCTGCAGTAACTCAGATAGATCAGATAGACTTTTAAATTAAGGGTTTTTTTTTTTAAATTTAGCTGGATTCTAATTTTTGACAATTGAGTAACGGGAAAAGGCAGCGTTTTCAATTTGTTTTCTAACTTTAATTTAACTTTTTTATGAAAAGCTAGTTTTTCGGAATTTTGAAATTAGGCGTCCAATTTTATACAAAAGTCCTTTGACACCACATTTCTATCTAGTCTCGGTTTCGAGCTGCAAATCATGAATAAATTTGTCTTAGCAATAATCCAGGAAAATGAAAGGTATCGTACCGCTCCTCCGTCACGAGACATCGAAAAATGGACCTCGAATTCGTGATCAGAAACCAAAAATTACCCCTGCGAGCAAAGTTTACCAGAAATCTAGAAGGGTACGGGGTAACTGCTATTTTCCAAGGATCAAACTTTTAATCTTGCAGGTTATCGCCCACAAAATTATCTTCAAAAATCAGAAGCTGATAACGAAAGCAGGTTGTCGGTAATAGGATTTTCTCAAACGCCCAAAACATTTTCTCTTCAAATTAATCCTGACATATGTAAATTTAAATCTTCAACAACAGTCTGCATCTAAATGTGGATTCCAAATATTTTGACTGCTTTTCAGTCTACCTGACCAAAAAGCCTACAACAAGCTTCCAATTACAGATTAGAGATCCCATCTATAAATCGAACCTTACTTTACCAAACGATTTGTAGAACACGTGATAATCCTTGTTCAGCTCTGCAGAACCTGCAGCAGCAGATCAAGAGGATGGCTTTTTGACTCCTTTTTTATCCCGAGCAGTTTTTTTCCAAGGAACCCAATCCCGATCGTAATCCACCGAAAGCTTTCGTCGGTGGTTCATCTTCGGGGGATTTCAGCACTTACTTATCCACTTTTTTGTGCTCAGCTTTTAATCCAGGGGTACTCTTCACCGGAAAATGGCTTATCGCCGAGCGGACATCATAAACAACGCTGAGGCTGCAACAGCAGCAGTGGTCGAGGATGTATCACTTCTCTGAATGCCAGTGTGACTCTTGGGCAGTTCATCGGGGGCCGTCATCGGGTTGAGCGCCGCCGCCACCGCCGTCGTGAAGACAGCAAACGACAGAACAATTCAATAAATTATAAAATGCATCATCTGACAAAAAAGCACTCTGACTTGAACAACAGAAAAAAAACGAACAACACAAATCCAAAATCTGCATCAGCAGCAACAGCATCTGTAGGAGCAATTCTTTGGAAAGGTGCAATATATTTTAAAATGCAATCAAATTAAAAATAGTTGAACATAAAGCTACGCTGTGATTAGTTTAAAACAATAAAAATTGCTTTTTTATAAGCAAATAGCAACCAATTACAATTTATTTAAAAACTAACTTAATCCACCTATGTGGTTGGAGCCTTCCTCACAACAATGACTGTACACAAGTTTCATCTTTTTTTTTAGATCCGGCTTCAAAAAAGTACATCAATATCACTTAAGTGGCCATATCTCGAGACAGGGTTGCCCGATCTTCGATGTTTTGCACTCGTTAGAAAGGTCTTTTGATAACCTAACCAACAATTGGTCGGATGATGGACCCGGACATAGTTTACACACATTTAAGTGAGATCCGGCTTCAAAAAAGTACATCAATATCACTTAAGGGGCCATATCTCGAGACAGAGTTGCCAGATCTTCAATGTTTTGGACTCATTAGAAAGGTCTGTTGATAAGTTAACCAACAATAGGTCGGATGGTGGATCCGGACATAGTTTATATACATTTAAGTGAGATCCGGCTTCAAAAAAGTACATCAATATCACTTAAGGGGCCATATCTCGAGACAGGGTTGCCAGATCTTCAATGTTTTGGACTTGTTGGAAAGGTCTTTTGATAACCTAACCAGCAATAGGTCGAATGGTGGATCCGGACATAGTTTACATACATTTAAGTGAGATCCGGCTTCAAAAAAGTACATCAATATCACTCAAGAGGCCATATCTCGAGACAGGGTTGCCAGATCTGCAATGTTTTGGACTCGTTGGAAAGGTATTTTGATAACCTAACCAACGTTGGGTCGGATAGTGGAGCCTGACATAGTTTACATACATTTAAGTGAGATCCGGCTACAAAAAAAGTACATCAATATCACTTAAGTGGCCATGTCTCGAGACAGGGTTGCCAGATCTTCAATGTTTTAGACTCGTTAGAAAGGTATTTTGATAACCTAACCAACAATGGGTCGGATGGTGGATCCGGACATAGTTTACATACATTTAAGTGAGATCCGGCTTCAAAAAAGTACATCAATATCACTTAAGTGGCCATATCTCGAGACAGAGTTGCCAGATCTTCAATGTTTTGGACTCATTAGAAAGGTCTTTTGAAAAGTTAACCAACAATAGGTCGGATGGTGGATCCGGACATAGTTTACATACATTTAAGTGAGATCCGGCTTCAAAAAAGTACATCAATATCACTTAAGTGGCCATATCTCGAGACAGAGTTGCCAGATCTTCAATGTTTTGAACTCATTAGAAAGGTCTTTTGATAAGTTAACCAACAATAGGTCGGATGGTGGATCCGGACATAGTTTACATACATTTAAGTGAGATCCGGCTTCAAAAAAGTACATCAATATCACTTAAGTGGCCATATCTCGAGACAGGGTTGCCAGATCTTCAATGTTTTGCACTCGTTGGAAAGGTATTTTGATAACCTAACCAACGATGGGTCGGATGATGGACCCGGACATAGTTTACATACATTTAAGTGAGATCCAAATATATGTGAAAACACATTTTTATACATAACTTTTGAACTACTTATCGAAACTTCAATCTGTATAAAACTCGATATGGGACTATGGGACCCTAAACCAAGTCGAATGCAACAAGTTCGGGTCAAATCGGTTCAGCCAGTGCCGAGAAACATGAGCTAGTTTGTTGGTCACATACATACATACACACACACATACACACAGACATTTGTTCAGTTTTCGATTCTGAGTCGATATGTATACATGAAGGTGGGTCTACGACGTTTTTATACGAAGTTCATTTTTAGAGCAGGATTATAGCCTTACCTCAGTGAGGAAGGCAAAAAGAACAGGGAGACAGTTTTGTTTTTTTCTGATAATCTGATCAAAATCTTATCAAATACATACAGTATGTAAAAAAAGTATTTTTGCAATTCCGTCGTGAAAAAAAAGTAAGTAGTACTTATTTTTCCTGTCATTCTTGAACGATGAAAAAGCCTACTTTTCTGTACCAAAAATAACAGAATCGAATAGAAAAACTTTTCAAAATAAATGCTGAAAAGTTGTACTTTTCAGCACTGAAATGGATGCTGAAAAGTTGAACTTTTCAGCACATGTTTCGAAAAGTAATACTTTTCAACATTTATTTTGTTTATTTTGTTTTAAACGGTTAATTGACAAAATACATGAGCATTTGACTTAGAATTCCACTCAAAGGGTGTTTTTAGGAATTGCAAAAAATGTTGTATGGAACTCGTTGCGAAAATTGATTTTTTCAGCACTTGTCATATTTATCATATTTAATGTATGACTCGTACTGAAAAAATCTTCTTTTTGCAGCTTGTTGCATAAACTACTATTACACCCCTTGGGCACTGTGCACATGTTGTTATAAAATATGTAAACAATTTAAAGTTTGACAGCAATCTAGTACTACGTTTTGTTCAGAAACTCATGCCGAACATTTTGCTACAAAATGCTCATGAAAAAATGATTTCTATAAAAAAGTTATATAACAGACAGAGACAGTTTTGTTTTTTTCTGATAATCTGATCAAAATCTTATCAAATACATACAGTATGTAAAAAAAGTATTTTTGCAATTCCGTCGTGAAAAAAAAGTAAGTAGTACTTATTTTTCCTGTCATTCTTGAACGATGAAAAAGCCTACTTTTCTGTACCAAAAATAACAGAATCGAATAGAAAAACTTTTCAAAATAAATGCTGAAAAGTTGTACTTTTCAGCACTGAAATGGATGCTGAAAAGTTGAACTTTTCAGCACATGTTTCGAAAAGTAATACTTTTCAACATTTATTTTGTTTATTTTGTTTTAAACGGTTAATTGACAAAATACATGAGCATTTGACTTAGAATTCCACTCAAAGGGTGTTTTTAGGAATTGCAAAAAATGTTGTATGGAACTCGTTGCGAAAATTGATTTTTTCAGCACTTGTCATATTTATCATATTTAATGTATGACTCGTACTGAAAAAATCTTCTTTTTGCAGCTTGTTGCATAAACTACTATTACACCCCTTGGGCACTGTGCACATGTTGTTATAAAATATGTAAACAATTTAAAGTTTGACAGCAATCTAGTACTACGTTTTGTTCAGAAACTCATGCCGAACATTTTGCTACAAAATGCTCATGAAAAAATGATTTCTATAAAAAAGTTATATAACAAATACTATTACAAAAATCAAAAAAGGTGCAAAAAAAGTTTGTACACCTTTCAAAAAATTAACACAAATAAACTTATTTGTTGACAAATCACCATAAATCCAATCTCTAAACTCAAAATAGGCATCCTTGACTGTAAAAATAATTTGGATTGAACATAAATTTTACTAACTACTGATTTGTCAACAAATAACATTATTTATGTTAATTTTTCAAAAGGTGTAAAAACTTTTTTTGCACCTTTTTTGATTTTTGTAATAGCATTTGTTAAAGAACATTTTATGGAAATCATCTTTTCATGAGCTTTTTATAGCAAAATGTTCGGCATGAGTTTCTGAACAAAACGTAGTTCTAGGTTTCTGTTAAGCTTTAAATTGTTTACAAGTTTTATCACAAAATGTGCATAGTGCCCAAAGTGTGTAAATACTTTTTTTACATACTGTAGTAGGGGAAATATACCCATTTTAATCACACTAAGCCGTTCGACCAATTCTCATCACTTTTGCCGTTTCTGCTATTAAATCAACATTTTCAGATTTTTCAACAATGGAGAGTTGCTTGCTCACTTTTATTTGAGCTATTTATTACTTTGGAACAGTCAAAAACACTTTATATAAGCTGTAATTCATGATCAAAGTGCTGATAGGCCGATAATAGAAATAGGCTGAGAAAGGGTATAGTTCCCCTATAACGCCTTTTTTACAAAAAAAAAAACAAAAAATCAAAAAATTTATTTATGGCTTTTTAAGTTCCATTACCATGCTTTTAGTAATTACAAACATTTATATACCCGAAAACTATTAATCATCACTGCAATTTAAAATTTATCAGTTTTAGTGAAAAAGTAGTTTGTTATCAATTTTCCGCTGTTGCACACGTTACAAAAAAATATTTTCAGAAAAATGCTTTTTGTTTCAGTGTCAGAACATTGTTTATAAGTTTCATAAGACCTTTCTAATGCTAGGTTTGATTTTTGAAACCCCTCGTTAGTTCCTCGTTAACGTTCTCGTAAGTTCAACTAATTACCTTACAAATGCAACTTGGAGAGCTGAAATTAGTTGGAATGGCGTGGACTCATGATTTATTTATTTTTTGAATTTGTTTGTAGGAAAATTGACGAATAAAGCTTTTTTGGACCACCTTAATACGGCGTAAGCAAATAAAAATTAAAAGAAAATTTAAAATATTACTAAATACATATTTGAGTGCCCATTATATGGGACTTTTTTCAAATGTACGCTCTACAATTGAATGAAATTTGTTCCTTGAGTTAATTTAGGACTCTGGGCCAAATATGAGCAAAATCGGTCAACGTTTACGGTCAACCCATACCCATTTTTGCATAAATTTTTTTTTTTCACCAACGCTGGCAAAATTGACACAGATGCTTAAAATAACCCAAAACGGTTTTTTGGGCACCCTAATGTATATTCAGAATATTAAATTAAATTTAAATTAATTAATTAATTAAAAATGCATAAATATTCATCAAACAATGTATTCTGAATTATTTGTAATCGATTCTATATTTTCTAAAAATTTCAATTGAAATTAATAATTCTGTATGTTGCCCCCTCATTTTTTTGGGTAAATTTTGAAGAGTGAAGTGAGAAAAAAACATGGAAATTGCTTTACAAACAGTAATTACACTTTTTAAAATTTGTCAGGAGGTTTCTTGGCCCAAATAATTTGACACATTTTATTATATTTGGGCAATAGTAGTTTCAATTATTGTAATTTGATTTTGTTGAATGATGATGTGATGAAATAACAGAAAACATTTTTTTTTAAAATATCATACACAGCAAAAAGCCGATGGTAAAATCGCATGCAAAAGCATGCACATCACCTTCGTCAAAATAAACACTTAATATTACACAGTGCATGTACAAATTTTGCAAACACAAAAAAAAGTTGCAACCGACGGGATTCAAACCAAGCACCAACAGTAAGGACTGGCGCCTTAGCCCACTCGGTCATCAGACCGATGAAAAGCTGTAAGGATAAACGCATATATGAGCTTGACATTTCGGTCAAGTAGGTTTCCCATACTGATGGGCTACATATTTCAGGGTGTAAAATCACATAAAATTGCATAAAATAATGCAATATTTATTTTACACCCAGGCCTTTTACACGCAGCTAGATTACTACTTTTTTAGCTGTGTAACTCCTCGTCGCATTAAACGATTTAAGCTCTCTTGGCTCCAAATAAATGATTTTCAACGATGACCTTACATTTTAGACGTCAAAAATGTTGTCTTTTCACCACGGATATTTTGATTTTATTTTTGCATTATTAGTTATGGAAATTTTACAGACAAATGTAAATTTATCTCAACGTTTTGCTTGTGCGTGCGTTTTCATTCAAAAAGCTGTATATTGGAAACATTTTGAACTCCTCTATTTTTTAGTATATGTGTAAAAGTGTGAAGATCTGGGAACCCTGCGTCTAGTTATGACCAATTTAGTAATATGTTTGTACTTTTTTGAAGCCGGATCTCACTTATCTGAATGGCAACTTAGTCCGTCATCCATCATTCGGCTTATTGCTGGATATTTAATATCCCAAGTAACATTTTTTCCAGGAGTTCTACAAGAGCTCTTCAAGATAGCTACAGCATAGCAGTTTGGACCGCGGTAGGATAAAATTCTCTTCAAAACTTCTTCAGGAGTTTGGAAGAGTACTTGAAGAGAGTTTTATCCTACCGCGGTCCAAACTGCTATGCTGTAGCTATCTTGAAGAGCTCTTGTAGAACTCCTGAAAAAAATGTTACTTGGGATATATGCTTGGGAACATTTTTAACCCAAAAAACGCTAGAAGAAAGTTGTATTCAAACTACAAATATAAACAAAAACAAATGCCTCGTGCTGAATCCCCAGAGAACTGCCCATCAACAGCAACATCTTTGGGGTGGATCCAGTGAGTGTCAGCAGCTCGGGAGAAGGATCGCGTCAGAGCCAAGAGTTGCATGCATCCTTCAACCGAAAACAACGCCCAACAACCGTTGCTGGTGAAGACGGATATTGAGCTTCTTCTGGATGCTACCCAAGAGCGCGAGGCCACTGACTTGGGTCTTCAGGCTGGGAGTCACGGGAGGGAGGTGTGATGGAGTCGGGGAAATATATTAAAATGTATCTTTAAATGTACACTTTTATGACAATCTGGTGGACACTAAATAGATATATTAATAAAAATGTCTCCCACACAGAATGGTTGATTTTTTTTTTTTTGTTTTGTTTGTTTCAAGCTCGGTGGGTTGTTTCTTGCGCTGTCATTTGGTGTGTTGTTTTAGCAGCTTGTTGAAAGATTTTGTGTGTGGTTCTCGGGATTACCCCTGGTTGGCTGCTGGGTGTTCCCGGTGCATTTATTCGACAGTTGTTTAAGCTGGTTATTGCGTGATTGAATCTACTTTGTATGCAGCAAGAGTGCTCGATAAAATCTTTAACTTTATGATTCTAATGAGTGTTTTAAATTTTTATGCGAATTACATGTGTGAAAATGGTTGATATGCTTTTGAATAACTTTTTCATATTAAATAGATACTTTAAGCAGTATTTCTTTTTATAAATTGAAGTTTATTGAGAGCAGCTTCAAAAATTTCCCGACTATTACTAGTCAAGCTCAACTACCAATACAAATATTGATTATTGTAAAAATCGCTTTGAACGGAAACTCGGGAAGCTAGACATTCAATCAAATTCTCGTCCCGTCATGATGTAATTTTGTTGTATGCCAATTCAGTGGCTCTCGCACCCAAAATGAGATCAGATGATCAAGCAAAAACCTCACCGACCCGAGATTAATCATCTCGAGCCAGGAAGACCCTGCCCACAGCAGCTTCTGTAGTTGCCGACCTGTTGATCCGATTCTCAAGGTTACTACAGCTACCATCCCTTTAATAACTTCAAGAAGAAGCTTTCATTCACACGCACTGTTTCGCCGACCACGACCCCCGGGCCAACTCGCGGAGTCCCCGGCTGGAAGTGGCGCTGATCTTTATCTCATCTCATCGTATAGATCGCCACCATTCAGAATGTATAACAAGCCAGCGGACCGCGACGACCCTCTTTGATAAGGCCCCGCCGAAAGTGAGCCATGATGATGTTCCCGGAGGGGGCCTCCAAGTTACACAGCCGTGCCAATACCCCTCTTTTCGGGGGGACGCAACGGCTGGGGAACGGAGTGGTGGCGCGATGATTATCAACGCCGCATCGGATCTTTCGGGAGTGCTCCTGTTGAACCCGGGAGTAACGGGGTGGGTTGAGGACCACGGGAAAAGGCGTGTAATGGAGCGAGAAATTAATTATCAGTAGCGCCGGATTTGGTGGGCCGGACTACCGGGGATTCTTGGTTTGCCGCAAGGAAATTAATTGAAAACAGGGTGCGCTCAGCGCAGCGGATAAATTAATTTGGATAATGATTGTCGGGTTCTCGCCCGAGAGAATCCGTGATCTGGAGAGTAGCGGGTTTCATTCACTAAAATCAATTGAGGATGACGGGGATGTTTTCGTACATGAGATGATTATTTAGGTGATTTGGGAAAAGATTGTTGAGATTTAGACAAATAGATCAAATTGGATTTCATTTGGGTAGACGAAAATGGACGAAATTTGTCTACGAGCTTTAAAATAACGTTTTTGTGATGTATCTGCAGTTGTGACCACCTCACCACGTGAAACAATCAATTTCGGCAAACCTCTACAAGTGACACAAACTTAATCCTGAAAATGAGCCCTAAATGAGCAACTTCACAGGCCGGTGAGGAGGCGATTGACGGCGACCAACAGCGTTCCGAATCAATCACGGTGGTCCCAAAACCCGAAAGATCAGCGTGAAATGGAATCTCTGCAGCGAAGCCCTTGGTCGCAAGACCTCTTGGACGACACAGCAGACATAATTGACCGTAGCCCATAATATTGTCACAACAGAGAGGACACATTGGGTATATTTGGTTGTTTTATGTCTCTGCCAGTGTGAAAAGGAAGATTCCATTTTCGGCAAGGTTGACTGATGAGCTCGCCTTTAATCCCTGGAACACAGATCGGTCACAGCGAGGCCCGGGACATGACGGATCTTCTCCGGGCTGGGTAGTTGATGGGTGGTGGCTGATGCAGGTAAGGTGCAACTCGTATGTCACACCTTTGCTTTGTGCTGTCGCCACGGGTAACAGGATCAGACCCGGGTCGATTCCTCAAAGCTGTGGCCTGCAACGGATCAATCCCGGGAAGGTGCACAGGACGAGACTCCTCTCTGGAACTGTTTGTTTGTTTGTTTGCACACAAAGTCGATGTATCTCATTTCTCGCTTCTCTTGTATCTTGTCTCTTCACGGATTCTGGATCCTTTTTTTTGCGCTAGCCTTGCAACTATCTCAGGGAGCTAATAGGCTTGTAGGAAGATAGGTACCCGCTGCGATTATTATCCTATTATGTCCCCCTGATAGAACACGAGAAACACACTGGGAAGGATGGATGACCCATTTCACAATGGGAAGGTCAATCGGGGGTGTGATGTATGGGACTTTTGTCTTTATGTCGTGTCTGTTTTGACTTTGGTCCCATTGATCCGGAGATCGGGGGAGGTACTTTAATTATCGGTTGGTAAATACAGCGCGGTTTAAGTTTTAGTTCCACGATTTCAAACTGATTTCAAAACAGCATCTTTCTTATTAAACTAAAACAGATTTATTTTCCAAAACAATGTCTGAACAAAAAACTTGTTAAAACACAATTTTGTAATTTTCTAAACATACTTTGAGGTTATGGACAGAGTGTATATTTTGGATTTTCAATAAAGAACATTTAATTTGAAAAAAAAAAAATGTCCAGTTTTTAGTTAAACTTAATCGGTTTTAATGTCATTTTTCAACCGTTTGCCCTTTCATTAGTTGAAACATTTTCAATCATCACTGCATCCTTCCAAACATCATCCTTACTTCCTTACCTAGTCTTCTTTTGTTTCCTCTATTTCCACCTATGTCACCCCTCTAATTGACTCCGAACCTCCTCCCGACAGCGCTGCCGTCTCATCCATTGTGGCCATTGGTTCGGTGTGGTCCCAAACCGATGCCCAGCTTGACGACTTTCTCAGAAGTGCTAAAAAGCCGGAGAATTAGATTAGATTGTGGCAATAACACGCACCCACCACCGACAACACACCCTGAGGAAGGCCACCCACATCAGCTGTACTACGCCGGGGTTGACTGTCTGGGTCGTCTGGGCGATAGGTGAAGCCCGGATTATGCCCGGAGCCACCTCCCACAAACCGAAAGGGGACATGGGACCGCCTGATATGCATATTCATGGCTTACCGAAATGAAATCTTTTACTTAAAACAATATGCCCTGAAGAAGTCGTTGCCGCGCCTGGTCAGTGGCGAGGCGCATCCATTTTTAGGCATGGCGGCATCGTTGTCTATCTTTTTTTGTTTCGTTTAAAATGTTCGGCTGTAGTCCATTTTTCAACTTTAGGAGTTGAGTCTGCCTTGGCAGCTTGGTTGACCGTAGGAAATGTTTCAATTAAAGTCGTCTCTTATCGTGGTTTGAAAAATGGTTTAAAATGGAAAAAACGTCTCCAGCAACAGCCGTTTACAACTGTTTTGACCGCGGCGTGCCGCACACAAATCACCGGTGTTTTTGGAGGACCTACTTGGAAGAAGTTTTACCAACGAGATTGATGCTACAACATAATGCAGCTTCATTTGTCAGCTGATTTTGACCAACGCTTTAAGCACTTTAACCAAAGGTGATCGAGTCATGAGGTCCACCCTTCGGTAGTAGCGTGTTTTCGTATTTCATACAACTTTCCTTACAAAATGTGTACAAAGTACACATACGCTACTGTTGGAGGGTTAGATAACACTTCTGCCGAATAGATCGGGTGTTCAATACCCAGCGATTTAAACTCTTCAACATAAATTTGTTGACGCTGATCCCTACTCCATCAGTTTGTCCACGAAAATTGCCGACACCATCGAAACTGGCTCCTAGAGATTTCGCTACTAAAACTTCGATTCCAAAAAATCCCGAAATTATGGGAATTGTGCAAACTTTAATATCGACTCCATGCTTCACAGAATTTGTTGAAATCCTGCCTCAACTCCTTAAATCTGGATAGAAGTGGCTTAAATTTGAAACAGATATTTCAATTAGCTCATATAACATTTTTATCACACAAAGAGACTGTTTAAGGCAATTCTATTAATATTTGTCCTGACCAGTGATTTGTTGTAATTTATTCTACTAAAGATCAGTAAGATCTGCCGAAATTGTACCAATCTTAGCTAATTTTAAGCAAACTTGACTAAGATTAAAGTCGGGATAAAAATAATCCATCGATTGTGGCATTTGCATTAAATAGTCTCTCTCAAGGATACAAATGATCGTTTCGAGGCGTTTGGCTGCATATTGCTGTAGTGCACTTCAGTTACATTTCGTCGCTTGTGTGCTATCTTGTGATACGTCCTATCATTTTACAGCAGACGTTTCACAAAATAGCATACAAGCGACGATTTGCAGAGTTTGTGGAACAAGTTTGTTCATGTTTGCTCACGAATAATTGATTATGCTCCAGAGAGAAACAAACAAGATGAGTCGATCACAAGATCATCATTTATTTTTAAAATCTTTAAAAACTTTCTTATTTATGTTTCGTTATGAGTAAGGAATAGGCAGTAATTTTTAATCATTTTAAGTTTACTTAGAATACTTAGACTTCATGAACATTTTTTGTACTATGATCGAAAATCAAAAAATAAAAGATAAAATATGTTTTCAAAGAGTTAACATTCATTTGAATTAGTTTTTAATATTAATATTCTCATTAAAGCTTTACTCTTTGTATGATTTTTGCTACTTAATTGTAAGCGAGGGAAGACAAAAACATTAATCTGACTAGGGTGGTCCAAATCCGGGCTTTCTCGGAGCTACCCCCTGAAATCAAAGATTGACCTATCACTAGGCTAAATTCCAAATTTGAGCTCAATCTGACCACGGAACCCCTCCCTCTAATCGCTTGAAGTTTGTATAGTCAAAATGTATAGAGAAAGCAACTGTTTCACTTTTTTACCTGTGGAGTGCGCAATAGAAGTCCAATCTTTATCAATTCTCAGATGTATGACCTTCATTCAACTTAGAACAACTTTCCCGAAAACACCATATTTTCAGGAGTTTTTGCTTAAAAAATATAAGCTTCCGAAAATGAACATTTTTGCGCAGACGGCTCTAAGGGACTACCTAGAAACAATATTTTTTAAATACACGTGCGTGCTCGCTTGCCTGCCTGTCTGGGTCAATCTTTGCCCGGATTTGGACCACCCTATTGCTGACACATACAAAACCAAAAATCATAATAATAGGGAAATTATTTAAATTTTCTTTTAACTTTCACAAAGTTTTTTTTATCGAATTCAGTTATCAGCTGTAAGAAATGTTACCTATGGGTCATTCCATCTGAAGCGGAACAGCATTTGAAAATTACCTTCTCCGATCCTGCTCTAATTCAGCAGGGCTGTTGATACTATAAAAACATGCAAGAGTCCCGAATTTCATCTAATTCGGAAAACCCCCTTCATTTTTGTACCACCCCAAAAATCGATTTTTGGTGATTTTTGAGCGAACCTCCTAGTTTCAAACGGCGATAGCTCAGGAACCACAAATCTTAGAAGATTGGTCTTAGACTCAATTTTGAAAAAAAAATAGATTTAGAATCCATTTTCAAGATCAAAATTTTGAATCATTATTTTTTTCTACCTGTATTGTAATGGCCGTATCTCAAAACACTCAAACTTGTTTTTTTTATTTATTTAATCAAGAAAACCTAATTTGGACACTCCTGTTCTAGAATAATGTCATGAATAACTTTATTTAACCTATTACTTTGATGAAATCATTTAAAAGATTTCAAAGACATGCCGACCTTCTGGTTGTCTACCTTCGCTATCTTAATATTTCTCCATTTAGCGATGGTTTCTGCAGTACCTTCATTACATCGATGATCTTTTTTCCTCAATATACTCTCTAGCTCGGTAATTCAATGGTCCATTGAATTTCATTTATACCAGAATTACTTTCCTTTTGTCAATATTTTCTCTTTTCTTTCTGACTTACACAGACATTTTGCTTGCTGTCCACGAGAGGGGGTTGGATGGATGATCCCAAAAAGATGTTTCTTTTCATCGATGGTCCGTTGGATATCAATTATAAATCTAATATAGTCCAGACTCCAGACTTCAATTTTTTGTGGTCTTATTTGTGATTGTCGAGCATTAGTATGACCCCTAAGTGATTTGAAAATTTAAAATCCAAAATGGTAGCTAAAATGGCTGGTTGAAATATTGCATTTGGTATTTTAATAGACAATCAATCATTAAAATTTGACTAAACTGGGGTCGCAGAACTTGAATTGGATGTTAAAAGAATAAAACAAAATTCGTAAATTGTTTTTGGATTATCTAAAGTTCCATACAAACCTTCGCATAATCTAACTCCACATAGTCCTTCGGACAATCGAGGCTTCGGATTATCGACACTGGGCTGTACAGCCACAACGGTCTGAAACCAAATTAAACCGACAAATGTCCATCAGATATTCATCGAACCGTGGTGGCCGATATCGCACAGATTCGTTTAGTCAAAAGTATTGGGTTCGATCGGAATTTATCCTCGTTCGGATAGCGCTGCTCTACTGTGGGTGGAACAATTGGTTTCCTTCGGAAATCAGAAATCATCCAAAGCTCAGATATTCTCAACGTTGTTATAAACCAAGTGCGCTGAACAAGCTGAAGATTCCCCCGTCCAAATAACGTCAATCCAGCTCAATATTGCTCATGATTAATCAACCAGATAACGCGCTCAAATTATTTCGTTTGTTCGGCTCGAGTCACGCCCGTACGGAGGTATCATCATCCCACGGGGGTCTATTTTAATAACGATGATGTACCCAAGTCAGCCCCAGTCAGCGAGCAGTGCCACAATGCGACCGCGATAAAAACCAGAAGAATAGAAAGTCTTTGGGCGATGATAGAACTCAAGCCTCCAGTCATTGCGTCGAAGATTTTGGGGAATTCTCGGACGACATCACCTCCCGTTCCCCCCTGGCCACGCCGAGGGGACTTCACACGGTGAACAACCGGTAATGTGCGCCGTTTGGGACCTCCGCTCTCAGACTCCAGGAGGTCCCCGAGCGTGCGCGCACGCCAACGGCCTGGCTCGGGATTTCTCGTCCAAAGCCCGAGGTGGACTCTGGCACCGCGGGAAGAAAGATGGGCGGTGATTTAATCGTTAAAAAGAAAACACAACGCGTTGATTATCGACGATTTGTCATCTGGAATGGGTCTGTGATACGATCTAAATAATTTTGTACCCTCTGACGACGTGCCAAAGGCTGATGACGAGGTCTCCTCCGAGCTTTGTGGTCTCTTTCGTTGTTATTAGAGACATTCTGGAGGTATTCAGCAACTGTCCTCTGGAACCACGAATGTCGTTGACGACGTGCCACAACAGAAACGCTTTTTTAATGAAAGATTATCTGGCGAGATCTGGCAAGTCTTAACCAACCACCACCGCCGCCGCCGAATGGATTGCAAAGTGCAGTCTCATGAACTGGCAACAACAGCAAACGGCCAGTAAGTGCCAGTGGTTTATGACTAATCGATTGCAGTTTAGATAAATGAGCTGCTAAAATGGTGAGAATGCAAAATCTGGTGGTGGCGACGGCATTATTTACGATTTCGGCGTTAGGTTTCACCACGATATCGCCGGGTCACGTAATTAGCGGAATGCAACCTGGAAGGGGCTCCACCCCCCGTCGAGAGTTGGTTAAAGGAGAGAATTCATTATATTAGTGAGAACGATTTTTTTTTTTCGATTATGACAAGATTACTGCTGCACTTCTTCAATACCGCATTTGCATCATGTTATTTAGCCTGTTGCAAATATTTTTCTAAGTTTTCGTTGGTCAAAGAATTGTCTGCAAACCAGGAGGAAAAAAAATGTTTTCAAAAAAATCAACGCAATTTTCAGTGCAATCATCTAAAATTTTAAATGCATTTACCAAATTAATCAATTATAACACTAGTGTGTCCCGAAAAACACAATCAATGTGCCCAGTTCTCAAATGATAGATAATCATGTTAGAAATAACCCTTTCATACATGAAAACTTTCGGAAAAATCGGGCATTTTTTTAAAGTCAGTTTTTTCGACAATTCCACAAAATTTGCTTAGAAAAAATTGAAAATCTTAAAAATTTAAATGGCTACACCATTAAATGATGGTCTGTAGCCCAATAAATAAGTTAATGTTTCGAATTGACGTTTTAAAAACTTTCCCGGTAGCTTTTAAGTCGAAAAATATGAGTTTTTGCATTACTTTATTCAAATCACAACAATTTCTTCATCTGTAAGAAGGGTACATGCATCTTGTAGGAAATTTCCACCAAAGATTTTCGTCTAAGCAACTTTGAAGTATTATTAACTCTGAGCTGAGATATTCCAGTTTTTGTGAGAAAAATTATTGAATTTCTGAAACTGTTGAAATAAATCATCTTTGGCATACTATATTAATAGAAACTTTACCCTAATTCGAAGTGAGGCTATATCGCATCTTTTTTTAAATATAATTAGCTCATCCTCTAAAACTTAGGCCACCTGGTGTCTTTTAGTAAATAACTCATGTTTAGAGCATTTTGCATTCAGTGCATAATTGGCAAAGGGAGCGCGTGGTCGTAAAAAATATTCGGAGTGAAAAGTGATTTCTTTTGTGATTTTCAAAGCCCTTCCTATATCCTCGTTGATCGGAAGGCACGGCGTCGGGTGGATTATGTTTTAATTTTTCGAATAAGGTTTTATTTTTTTGCGGTGAAAAAGCCATTTCTATATAATGAACGAAAGACGCACTTACAATTTGGATCGTTGAGTTAATAGTGGAAAAAATAACTGTGTGTGAGTGAGTTTTTATGTGTTAACCAGAAAGACCTTCTCATAGCATGATTGGTGCGCTGGAAGTGGGGACGCGAAATCGTGATTATGCAGGTTATTTTTTTTGTGTGCTTTTATGTCGCTGTTCGTATGGGGTGAGTGATTGTGGTAATTGAATAATAGCATCATTGGTGCGCTGGAAGTGGGGACGCGAAATCGTGATTATGCAGGTTAATTATTGTGTGTGCTTTTATGTCGCTGTTCGTATGGGGTGAGTGATTGTGGTGATCGAATAATAGCATGGCTTACTGAATTATTTGTGTCTTTAGCGTAATTTTCGTTGAGTAATTGGTGTTTTTTTTGTGATTTTTTTTTTTTGAGATCTTAATTAATTGTTTTGTGATTTTCAAAGCCCTTCCTATATCATCGTTGATCGGAAGGCACGGCGTCGGGTAAATTGTGGTAATCGAATAATAGCAATCATTGAGCGTAGTTTTCGTTGAGTTATTGGTGTTTATTTGTGATTTTTTTGTGATTTTTTTTTTTTTGAGATCTTAATTGATTGTTTTGTGATTTTCAAAGCCCTTTCTATATCATCGTTGATCGGGAGGCACGGCGTCGGGTAAATTGTGTATAATGTTTTGAATAAGGTTTTATTTTTTATGGTGAAAGAGCCACTTCTATATAATGATCGAAAGACGCACTGACATTTTGGATTAATTAATAGTGGAGTGAAATAATTGTGTGTGAGTCACTTTGTGTGTTAACCAGAAAGACCTTCCCATAGCATCGTTGCTCGGAAGGCTCGCCGACGGGTCTGTTATGAAAGTCCTCCCCATAGCGTCGTAGCTCGGGACGCATCGAAAAGCCAATACCTTATCCTACTAACCCAAAAAAAAAATAATCACGTGATGCTTGAAGGAGATGATGTGGATTCAACGGTCTCAAGCGGTATCAACAAGTATTTAGCGAAAAACTATGTGCTTGATGAGTCTGCAACTTCAACTATCGGACTAACGTTCCTCCCTTTCGTTGAACTGCAGGCTTCTTGGGAGGGCGCCGGTATTGACTAATAAAGTAGAGATCTTCAGAGGTTAAACAGTGAACGGATGGTTGGCTCCCACTGATCATTTTTGATTCATTGTTTAACTTCAGCTGATCTGTCAATAACGGAGTAGCAGCTCATTGGCAGTCAACCATGCTCATGCTCATGCTCATGTTTAGAGCTTTTTGCATTTAAGCCAATCGATGCACGTTTGCTGCGTTTCCATTGATACAAATAATAAATATTAATAATAATACATGAGTTATTCTCTGTCACACGAAATCTGAAAAGTTGCCCCGACTTCTGTTCGATTTGCTTGAAACTTTATCCTAAGGGGTAATTTTGGTATCTGATCGCTAATCCGAGGTCCGTTTAATTTAATGTTATTTTCGAATCTGCAACAAACCAGAAACATTATGTTTTATTAACATTAACATTAACATCGGAAGTCGCGTGTTTTGGCGTTTCATACAAGTGCCCTCACAAAGTGTGTAGAAAGTACAAGTTTGCGATGGGCTAAGAACAAAAAAATCATTATATTGTGCATAACAAATACAATTTTGGACAAATTTGAATTGTGTTATATACATATGAAAAACAAAAAATAAAGAACCCTTGGACACAGAAAAAAATCAATACCCATAATTGTGAATTGTGTTCATGAATTTGCGAACCAGGAAAAAATTAATCATGAGTATGGTGTATTTGCACTATAAAAGTAGATATATTCCTTCGTGGATCTCAAACTCATGAATACGATTCACAATTTCAAGAATTGATTTTTTCCGTGGAGGTGTTTGCAGCACTTTTTTCTAAAAACGTGAGTAACTTAATCAAAATATTTTTTGATTTTTTTATTTGATCTTCTACAGTGCGTTTGAATCAAATTTGCAAAACATTCTATTATTTACTAACACGCTGACGAGATACCAGTTAGGGATCAAGTGTCCCCGGGGATCAAGTCGCCCCATTCAGAAATCATTTCCAAATGTTAAAATCAAATTTGCAATCCAAACTAACATAACATTTCATACAATGCGCACTTTCAAGTTGTTGCTATTTGAGGGTTTGCTTCAAATTAAAAAAAATCATTTTTGATTTTTTTAAGTAGTGCCCAATTATAATCATTCCTGAACAAATGATTTTTGAAATATCTGAGAAAATTCACTACAATTTTCATGTTTGGACTTTGAATGTCGTACAAATTGTTACTGAGGAATTTTTATTTCAGACAAATCTCGTCTCGAAAAATGACACCGCGGCCTTCTGGGAACGAACCCAGGCAGATTGGCTATTTTTTTCAATTTCAATACAGCCCAGACACGATTATATGAGGTCATTGGAAAAAAATCACTTCGAAAAATCGAATTAGGAAAACCCCTTGCATTATTTTGAAACAAACTTTACCAGTGGGAATATATAGCAAAACATAATTTAAATCATATCAATGTCACCCCGGTTACGATACAACAGAAATTAAAATATATGTTTTTAAACTCAAACAAAAGTGATCACTGACTCCAGCTGAACTAACATTTCAATTCTTGCCAATCATGATTCCCACCATATTGCTTCTCCTCACATCCGATGATCCTCACCAGCATTGGGGTTTCATTGTTTAACTAATCGGCAAGCTGGTCACGATAATCGGACCTGTTGCACGCAGCTCTCCGTCGTTCGTGGTTCAAAATCCGCTGTCAGCTGTCGGCGTTGATCCATAAAACTATTCAAATTTCAATCACTCTCTTTAGCATCTTTGTCGTCATGGTCTTCATCGTCATCGTCGTTCAAGTGGCCGCGCTCAAGTATCGTTTTTCAGCTGGCCAGTCTCACTGGACCCTCTGGTCGCTGCGGCCAACTACGGCCAGCCGGCAAAGCTGGCTCTTATCGACAGCTCATCTCGTCATCTTACCGCCGACCGTTGCAATGCTGCGAAGCCCAAAAGAAATAGATTTTTTGTTGTTCGTTGTTTGAAATCTACCGCGCGCGCTGTTATTGATCATCAACACCTTCTTGACTTGAGGTCCCGGGCCAGCTGCGGATTGGCCACGGGATCATGTCAAGACAGCACGGTGGGTTTAAAATGCAGTATCTTTGGCATCGAATGTTTAAGTTTTTAATATGAATTGAGCTACGTAATAATTTTCAAGATTTGGTATCAACAAAGCATGATAAAGATGTTGACTTTAACAAAAAAAAAAAACTTTTTTATTGAAATACACACTTCGACACTCCGTGAACTTGATTTAAGCATTACTTGCATGCATTTGACTCAGATCATACTTTGTGATGCTAATATAATAATAATAACAATCATCCAAAGGAAATTCAAGTGGACTTCAAGTGAGTGTTCAGGTGAAAACGATACCAAACTTCAAGTGGAAACCTCCTTTTCCTATACTCTGTTGGGTGAGTTCCCAAGTTTGAAATAGTTCTATTATTAGAAGTGACAACGAACAAATTGTTTCTGAACCGTTTCAAAGTCCCAAATCTAAATTAGTTTGTTCTCACGAGAATCGGCCAACCCTTAGGTCAAGCTATTCCTCCAGATTCCGGTTCCTCGATCCCCCTAAAATCAGACCTCATGACAGCACCAGAAACAAACCCCCCGTTTAATACAGATATTTCAACCTCGGCGGCGATCACTATCTGGAGGGGACACAATCGGGACATAGACATCTCCGCTGGCTTCCAAACCGCGCGCCGGTAGTCAGATTGTGGCAGTTGGAGATAATCGTTTGACCATTTTTACAAATTTCACAAGAAATAAGCCAGCAACGCTCTCGGGTTAGGGGCTGCTGTCACGCCCGATGGGTGTCATAAAATTAAGCAAAAATTCGCTACTCGATTTTCAGAAGTCCCCAACGTCGGAGCGTCCACGGGACAAGGCCGAGGGAGATTTCTCGTTAAGATTTGGTGTGATTAATAATTTTGGCAGTTTTATTTGCTCGGTCTGGTCTGGCGTTAGACCTTTAAGACAAGATGGAGATTAGCCTACAGAGGTTTGTGATTTTGCAGATGACTCGGTTAGCTTGAGAAAGAGACATCAAATTTTAGGGAAGATAAGGTATTGACGTGTTACTCAAAAACAACATAATAAAAGGTGTTTTTTTATTTTGCAAAACAAAATTCATTTGTAGTTATCAAAAATGAACATCATCTATTTGATGGAGTTTCACGAGTTTCATTTAATGTGATTTTAATTCAAATATATGCCAACTGTTGAAACTTATCTTCAAATTTGTATTTTACTTACACTGCACATTACGGCCCAACCCCCTGATTATCCCAAGAAATTCTTTACTGGAAACCTATTTCAATTTGAATCAAATATGGCCAATGATTATTTGAAATAAATATGAACCATTTATTGGTCATTGGAATCTTCTGATCGATTTGGTGTCTGAAAAATGGTAAATTGTATTTTTCTAAAAAAATTGATATGTTTTCAGGGGGCTGAAAGGGGCATCTTTTGTGTAACTGCTTCGGATAGTGCAAAATGTGGTATCGGAGTTATATTTTCTAGTTTTGAATGATTATGTTTAGAATTTTTTATCATATAGTGATACAACACTATAAAATTAATGTTCTCATACGCCCATGGTTATTACAGAGAATTTCATTTTTTTTTTTTTAAATCAATTCAGTGTCTTGTAATAACACATTAACTATGTCAATGTCAGAGAATGTTATTTTTATATTTTTTAAAATGTTTCATGAAGGAAAAGCACCCCTGTAAAAATATTTTATAAAAACCCCTAATTAGCTCTCATTTTTCAACTGACGATATCTTGAAAACTATGCGTTAGATTTTAAGTATTAATGGTTTAAACTTTGGAAAGTTTTCTGCTTTTCAAAATAGGTTAAAAATTGTACAATTATGCCTAACATTTCGAAAGGCCTAAATCAGGGGTGACTTAAGTATGGCCCACGAGGTGATTTTTTGTAGCTCGCGTAACCATGTAATATGGCTCTTTAACACATCTGTAAAGTGAATTTGTAATTCTTAAAATTAAAGTTAAGTTTATACTTGTTTTTGGGAACCTTTTTAGTTCTTATTTATTTTAGGTTACGTTTCGGCTTTCGGTCCAAGTGACCGAAAGCCGAAACGTAACCTAAAATAATTGTAACGGTCGTGAAAAACTACAAGTTCTTATTTATATAAAATAATTATTTTTCCTTATTTGATCCGGATTACTCCAAATAAATATAATGTTAAGTCAATCCTAATAAAACAATTTCACAAGTTTAAATTGAAAAAATGTAACTATAAAAGATCCAAAATGGATTTTTACATAAAAATGTATAGACAAATTTTCATCCAAATCACAACAGAGCAATTCTCTACGAAATCGGTCTTTTTTCTTCAATTTTAATTTTTGTTTTTTTTTAATCCGACTGAAACTTTTTTGGTGTCTTTGGTATGCCCAAAGAAGCCATTTTGCATCATTCGTTTGTCCATATAATTTTCCATACAAATTTGGTAGCTGTCCATACAAAAATGATGTATGAAAATTCAAAAATCTGTATCTTTTGAAGGAATTTTCTGATCGATTTGGTGTCTTCGGCAAAGTTGTAGGTATGGATACGGACTAAACTGGAAAAAATGATACACGGTAAAAAAAA
This sequence comes from Culex quinquefasciatus, assembly GCF_015732765.1. Taxonomy (NCBI): domain Eukaryota; kingdom Metazoa; phylum Arthropoda; class Insecta; order Diptera; family Culicidae; genus Culex; species Culex quinquefasciatus. The sequence continues at coordinate 133,037,601 of NC_051862.1, read as the reverse complement.
TGGTAATTTTTTTATTTCACTTTTTATCACTAAAACTTGATTTGCAAAAAACACTATTTTTTATGTTTTAGAGGACATAAAATGCCAACTTTTCAGAAATTTTCAGGTTGTGCAAAAAATCATTGACCGAGTTATGAATTTTTTAATCAATACTAATTTTTTCAAAAAATCGAAATTTCGATCGCAAAAATTTTTCAACTTAATTTTTCGATGTAAAATCAAATTTGCAATCAAAAAGTACTTTAGTGAAATTTTGATAAAGTGCACCGTTTTCAAGTTAAATCCATATTTAAGTGACTTTTTTGAAAATAGTCACAGTTTTTCTTTTTTTTAAATTAGTGCACATGTTTGCCCACTTTTGAAAAAAATATTTTTGAAAAGCTGAGAAAATTCTCTATATTTTGCTTCTTCGGACTTTGTTGATACGACCTTTAGTTGCTGAGATATTGCAATGCAATGGTTTAAAAACAGGAAAATTGATGTTTTCTAAGTCTGTTTTCAAAACAAAGTTGAAAAAATTTTGCGACCAAAATTTCGATTTTTTGAAGAAATCAATATTGATTAAAAAATTCATAACTCGGTCAATAATTTTTTGCCAACCTGGAAATTTCTGAAAATTTGGCATTTTATGTCATCTAAAACATATCAAAAAATAAAAAAAAATAAAAATAGTGTTTTTTGCAAATCAAGTTTTAGTGGAATCACCAAAAAATTTTTACCGTGTATCATTTTTTCCAATGTAGTCCGTATCCATACCTACAACTTTGCCGAAGACACCAAATCGATCCAAAAATTCCTTCAAAAGATACAGATTTTTGAATTTTTATACATCATTTTTGTATGGACAGCTGCCAAATTTGTATGGAAAATTATATGGACAAACTAATGATGCAAAATAGCTTCTTTGGGCATACCGGAGGCACCAAAAAAGTTTCAGTCGGATTAAAAAATACGAAAAAAAATCGAATGACCGAAATCCTAGAGAACTGCTCAACAAACAATACTTGAATCTGGGAAAAACGTGGTCAATTCCATTGTGTTAGGAACGAGTTGGCCCCACTGTGCAATGCTTCGAAATTCTAACGCATTTACAATTATATTATTTACTTTACTTGTATGAAGTCATACAGTCCTCAACTGCTGAGCGAATCGAATTTTGTTTATTTCAAGATTGCGTTCCAGTCACATGTTGCGCAAGCGGGTTCCTCGAAACTGAGACATTAGTTGTAAATTTTTACAATGTTTACCCAAAAACAGTGCCATAAATTTACGCAAAAAACCTTGCCCTAACCAACCACACTTGGTCAAACAGCGCGTTAGACGTTTGGCCAGAGGAACAAAGAGTTCCCGCTGGGTAGCTCTCCTAAAGCATTGAAGCATTGCCTCGAAGGATCGAAACCAGCGCGCACAGTAGCTGGTCTCGCCGGAGATCCTCGAGGGGTCGCTCGAAAGGATCAACCTCAAAAGGAAACCAAAATCACGGCCAGAAGGATTCGGAATTGTTCGGCCTGGCGTGGGATCAGTCAGATAAAATGTTTTCGGATAAAAGTGGGTGACAAAAGGTAGAATTGGTGATTTATGATTTTTAAATTTTATTGCTACCCCGAGGATTCTTTCAGCTAATTTCCGAAGAAAGACTTCTCAGCATAGCACGATTTTTGTGGGAAAATGTTCAAATTGAATGCGTAATTCGTAATGTTACGGGCCATTGCCAGGTCTTGGGTGACTTCTGTATGGAGTGCATTTCATTCTGAATGTAATGAAAAATGATGCATTTCGGAATCGATTTCAGGGCAGCGGGCTCGGTAATGATTCTGCTCAGGTTGGTTCTTTAGTTAGGAACTTCATTCACAAGACGAATATTGCACGTGTAGCGAGCGCGCGTTGTTGACGTTCCTGGAAACTTTCCAGCTGGACTCCCCCGGTGAGATTCATTCACAATCCGGCGCGCCAGTTTACTTGAGCTTTGGCTAACATTTGGTTGATTCTAATTTCCCTGAAAGTTACTTTGGGCATGTAGGGATGTTCAAATTTGACTGGTAAACAAGAACAAAAAAATTATCAAGGTATAAGATTCCGCATGATCACAACTGTGTCAATCATACTATTCTTTGTCCAATTGCAAATGATTTTTACTCATGAGTAAGCAACGATTTTATTTTGATCTGCTTTGGTCGCATCTACTCACGCGCGATATTGAAGAGTCAGCGAGCAAGAAGTGAGCACTCACTCGTGAGTGACACACATGGATCAATTAGTTTGGAGTCGTCTAGCCGTTAGAGTGCTGTTGTTGAAGTCGGAAACGGAGTCGTTTTCGCTAATTCCCCAAAAGCTTTAGTCGGAGTCGAAGTCAATTTTGCTGAAATAGATAAATAAAAATGATTTGGAGTATTTGACAAAAATAATCATGGCAAGGCAGAGTCAGCGCGCTTTTTAGAGCCCTGGAGTTGGACGGATTCAGTTAATTAATATAATATACCTTTAAACTCATGTATTGAACATCCCAACAAGCCAACCTGCAAATCCAGACTCGGCGCGGTCATCCAGGAATGCCTTCCGACAATGGAGCCAGGACCCATGGGGTGCTCGATTCGCAGTGGCCATCGGTTCCGATCTGCGTCTGCGAGGGGCCAACGTCGCGGAGGAACCTGCTATCTGGTCCAATTTCGAGGTCCCATGTGTGCTGCTGCTGCGAGAGGGTAAGGATCTCCGATTCGTTTGTCGGCGGCGCGCGCATAAATGGAAAATATTTATGTTATGATTATTGAGATTTGTGCAAAAGAGCTCCCGCTGGGACGCGATTTTCGATTGTAAATTGCTTTTTTTTCTGTGGCGGATTCTGGCTGGGAAGAAAGATTCTCACCGAAAGTTAGAGTGGCAAGTTCCTGCGTTACCATTAGTTAAATTTTGTATGATTGCTGAATCAATGGATTTATTTATTGAAGCAAGACAGCGATATTTTGTGAACCTCACTTGAAATTTGTGAAATCTTACATATATTCAATTGTATTCCTCTAAAATCAATAGTTGTGTTTCGTTGTACTTGTAAGTATTTATTATCCAAAACAAAGAACACAAAATCGATTTCCAATTCAAGACTGACGATTTCCCTACCTTTCTCGCATACCTCCCCCTAACCGATTACCCCTCTCTCTATGTGAGCGCTTCCCAAAATATTTTCGTTTCGTTTTTATCGCTTATATTGTGGCACATTATCACAATCTATAAATTTTATATTAATACGAGTCCGCAGCGGGTGGACCCAATTCTGCTGCGACGATCGCTGCTTGTTTTTGGGCGCTTCTTCCCGGCGTAGTCCACCCTCGCGCTGCTGATCACCCCCGTCGGGATGTCATTCGACGATCAATAGGAGTCTTGTTAGTATTTCATCGCTGCTTATTTGGAGAAACATGTTTAATCTTCGGGGAAGTCGATAGCGAAGGGGGAGGGGTTCAAAAAATGCTACACGATATAAAGATCACCCAAAGCTGTCGAGTGACTTCTTATGTTTTTTTTTTGTGTTTAGACCCTGAGCGCCATAAACGGTCAACTCATCATCTTTTTCAGATTGTTGTTTGGGTTTGAGATAGAATGCAATTATTCTATAGGAAAAACTAATGTGAAAATAATGAGTAAGAAAAATGAAAATAAGTAGAATGGTATGGTTTCGACGTAATTGAACATATTTTTGTCCAGCTTCCAATGTCTCACCTTTTGATTTTCAAAGATCCTCAAAATTTGATTTCAATCCTGATATATTCAATAATAACCGAAAAAACAAAACTCCGTTCATTGTTGTCACTCGTCATATTAAAGAAGTATCAAACTTGTTGTGCAATCATGACACACCCTGAAAAAATCTGTAAGTACGACTACTGGCCAAAGGGATTTCAGGTCAGAACGCGTTTGACACACGTACATGCCCGATTACTTAAACATTTGTAATTATAACTCGGGACTCGGGCAACCAAATTCAACCAAACTTTGGGACAATGCCAACCAAACAAAATGTGTTTGTTATTGTTTACATTGCGAGCTCTATTTTTGGTTTATTCAAGGTCAAACATTAAAACACGTT